>NC_069502.1:364239996-364242496 GCF_027579735.1 Bombina bombina
CTAGTATTATGTACTGTATATTAGGTTATATACCTCTGCTAGCTCTGTGCATATTGTGCAGCTGGTACCTGTGAGGTTGGTACATAGGTGGGATGTGCTGTGTATTACACTAGTATTATGTACTGTATATTAGGTTATATACCTCTGCTAGCTCTGTGCATATTGTGCAGCTGGTACCTGTGAGGTTGGTACATAGGTGGGATCTGCTGTGTATTACACTAGTATTATGTACTGTATATTAGGTTATATACCTCTGCTAGCTCTGTGCATATTGTGCAGCTGGTACCTGTGAGGTTTGGTACATAGGTGGGATGTGCTGTGTATTACACTAGTATTATGTACTATATATTAGGTTATATACCTCTGCTAGCTCTGTGCATATTGTGCAGCTGGTACCTGTGAGGTTGGTACATAGGTGGGATGTGCTGTGTATTACACTAGTATTATGTACTGTATATTAGGTTATATACCTCTGCTAGCTCTGTGCATATTGTGCAGCTGGTACCTGTGAGGTTGGTACATAGGTGGGATGTGCTGTGTATTACACTAGTATTATGTACTGTATATTAGGTTATATACCTCTGCTAGCTCTGTGCATATTGTGCAGCTGGTACCTGTGAGGTTGGTACATAGGTGGGATCTGCTGTGTATTACACTAGTATTATGTACTGTATATTAGGTTATATACCTCTGCTAGCTCTGTGCATATTGTGCAGCTGGTACCTGTGAGGTTGGTACATAGGTGGGATGTGCTGTGTATTACACTAGTATTATGTACTATATATTAGGTTATATACCTCTGCTAGCTCTGTGCATATTGTGCAGTTGGTACCTGTGAGGTTGGTACATAGGTGGGATGTGCTGTGTATTACACTAGTATTATGTACTGTATATTAGGTTATATACTCTGCTAGCTCTGTGCATATTGTGCAGCTGGTACCTGTGAGGTTGGTACATAGGTGGGATGTGCTGTGTATTACACTAGTATTATGTACTGTATATTAGGTTATATACCTCTGCTAGCTCTGTGCATATTGTGCAGTTGGTACCTGTGAGGTTGGTACATAGGTGGGATGTGCTGTGTATTACACTAGTATTATGTACTGTATATTAGGTTATATACCTCTGCTAGCTCTGTGCATATTGTGCAGATGGTACCTGTGAGGTTGGTACATAGGTGGGATGTGCTGTGTATTACACTAGTATTATGTACTGTATATTAGGTTATATACCTCTGCTAGCTCTGTGCATATTGTGCAGCTGGTACCTGTGAGGTTGGTACATAGGTGGGATCTGCTGTGTATTACACTAGTATTACGTACTATATATTAGGTTATATACCTCAACTAGCTCTGTGCATATTGTGCAGTTGGTACCTGTGAGGTTGGTACTTATGTTGATTCAGATGGGTTACACCTAATATACAGTACATAATACTAGTCTAATACACAGCACATCCCACCTAACACATACCGAACTTCCGAATTTACAAATCGAATCCGAACCGAATACATCTGAATTTATTCGAATCCGCATTAATCAGAAACAAATACATTCGAATATATCCGAATTCGAATCGATACAAAAATGAAATTCAAAAAAATCCAAATCGGTCCGAAATGAACCAAAACAAATTTTTCCGCCGCGTACAAGTCTAATATGTAGCATGCACATGCCTGGAGCACATGACAGGAAATAGTGCTGCTATCTAGTGATCTTGCTAATGTTTAACATTGCTGCAAAACTCCTGCCATATAGTGCGGCAGACACACGCACACTCCTGAGCTTTCATCCCTGATTTTCAACAAAGAATAACAAGAAAATGAAAAAAAATATGATAATAGAAGTAAATTAGAAAGTTGTCTAAAATTGTATGATCTATCTGAATAATGAAATAAAATGTTGGGGTTTTATGTCCCTTTATATCAAGAAAAAAAGACATCACTAAAAGTATGAGTCAGGTGGCAACCATGAGCCTCTGCAGAAATTATTCCGGGTTCCCGAGGGTCAAAATAATTCAATGTTCCCAGACAATATATATATATATATGCATAATGGTTTAAAGTTGTCCCAGATGCTACTGGTCCAAGGAAAAACGCTTTACGAGTTTATACTCATTAACACATCATTTCATTTTTTTTTTGGTGTAATAAAATGAATATCTTTATCCAGACTCCTTATAAATGAAAATAGAAGGGACATGTAGTTTTATTTATTCATTTATTTAGTGTTTTGCTTATGTGTTTTGTTGCGTTATACAGTTCTAAAACAATAATTACAAAATAAAAATTAAACACAAAAGAACTCCCATAAATTAACATTTCAAACTAAAACTGCTAACAGTACATTACCTAAGATATGCAAAATGTACATTTCTCTGTTTGTGCTATTGCCAAATCTTTTACCAAATTATTCCAGTATGTGAGTAGGCCTCTTCACAGAAAGTGTTAATTGCAGATTGCTATTAATGAGATACTTTATTCTTTGCTGCTGTTAAAAG
>NC_069502.1:364249996-364424996 GCF_027579735.1 Bombina bombina
ACTCTTGACAGGGTAGGGTGTACCGCTCACTTTTTGGCCTCCCAGGACAAACTCGTAATATCAGCGCTATGGAAGTCCCATAGAAAAAAGACTTTACAAAGTTTACGTAAGTCGTTTTGCGGTAAGGCCAAAGAAGTGTGCGGTACACCTAAACCTTCAAGACTCGTAATACCAGCGGGCGTAAAAAAGCAGCATTAGGACCTCTTAACGCTGCTTTTTTACCCTAACGCACAACTCGTAATCTAGCTGAGGGCCTTTCCAGTTACCTTCTCTCTCCCTTGTGAAATTTTGTATACCAAAATGCTTCATTGCTTTCTATGGAAGGCATCTCTCATCTCTCTGGGATTTCCAGGTTCCTCCCCTTTTCTTAGAAAATTCAGTAAGTTCTGCCCCTATGAAGTCAGCACTATAATCTCTCTCCAAACTAGAGAATGTTTGATAATCTGGCCCATAAAAATTAATAGACCTGCAAAGTGCAATCTAATTTATAAAAGATACACACACATATATATATATATATATATATATATATATATATATATATATATATATATATATACATACAGTATATATATATTCAAAGTATAAGCCTAATTTGTTAAAGTTACACAGAAACTTTGAAGGCATAATCAGAATTTGAAAAATCACAATCCAAAATATACAGCTGCATAAAAAGTAAAATAAAAAATAGAAAGTGCAAAGTTTAAATGCAATAAAATGTAATCTGAAGTGTTAATTTATATAAAATACAAAGCACAAAGTGTAAATGAAACAGAACGGTCATGTCATGCAGTGCTATAGTGCACTGGACTTGTCTCTCCTTCACATACAGGAATGTAGGGAACGCCCCTTGGAGAAGACAAGCAAAATCTGACTTTTTAATATTTCACTAGGGATCTCGCAGTGCTGGAGGATCATTTTAGAACATCTCACCTGAACGGAGAGGTTTTGAATATAAGGGCCAAAGTATTGGGCTTTAGTTTACAGACAGAGATAATAAACAAGCATCTGATAGATCTGATTTCCCTGCAAACTCAACCTATTTAAAGGCCAGATTACAGTTACGCGTGAGTGAAAATGGGTTTATTGCATTTTGTTTTGCGTGCGTTGGCTTTAGCGCTCATATTACAAGATGAAAGTAAACACACACGTTTGAGCACAATAACAATGTACTGTAGAATGATTACCACATGCTCAGCGCTCTGGAAGCAAAAAAGTGTCACAAAACACATAAAAATACATTAAAAAGTACAGTTATACTCATAATAACACTATATAAAAAAGTTATTCAAAAGAAAAATGTGCAAAAAGTTATAAGGGCTCAGAGGCAGGCAAAGGGCTTTAACACTGAGATACATACATATACATGTCTAAATATGTATTTGTATGTATGTATGTATGTGTATATATATATATATATAAATATATATATATTTGTGTACATATTTATTTATATATGTATGTATGAATTTACAGACATATATACACATATAAACACATAAATACATATGTATACACATAAAGACATATATATAAGTACATTGGAGCCCTTTGCAGTAAGGTAGATAAAAACATGTAAAAGCATTTTTATGCAATATTTATATTTAATAAAGGTTTTAACTACAGGGAGTGCAGAATTATTAGGCAAATTAGTATTTTGACCACATCATCCTCTTTATGCATGTTGTCTTACTCTAAGCTGTATAGGCTCGAAAGCCTACTACCAATTAAGCATATTAGGTGATGTGCATCTCTGTAATGAGAAGGGGTGTGGTCTAATGACATCAACACCATATATCAGGTGTGCATAATTATTAGGCAACTTCCTTTCCTTTGGCAAAATGGGTCAAAAGAAGGACTTGACAGGCTCAGAAAAGTCAAAAATAGTGAGATATCTTGCAGAGGGATGCAGCACTCTTAAAATTGCAAAGCTTCTGAAGCGTGATCATCGAACAATCAAGCGTTTCATTCAAAATAGTCAACAGGGTCGCAAGAAGCGTGTGGAAAAACCAAGGCGCAAAATAACTGCCCATGAACTGAGAAAAGTCAAGCGTGCAGCTGCCAAGATGCCACTTGCCACCAGTTTGGCCATATTTCAGAGCTGCAACATCACTGGAGTGCCCAAAAGCACAAGGTGTGCAATACTCAGAGACATGGCCAAGGTAAGAAAGGCTGAAAGACGACCACCACTGAACAACACACACAAGCTGAAACGTCAAGACTGGGCCAAGAAATATCTCAAGACTGATTTTTCTAAGGTTTTATGGACTGATAAAATGAGAGTGAGTCTTTATGGGCCAGATGGATGGGCCCGTGGCTGGATTGGTAAAGGGCAGAGAGCTCCAGTCCGACTCAGACGCCAGCAAGGTGGAGGTGGAGTACTGGTTTGGGCTGGTATCATCAAAGATGAGCTTGTGGGGCCTTTTCAGATTGAGGATGGAGTCAAGCTCAACTCCCAGTCCTACTGCCAGTTTCTGGAAGACACCTTTTTCAAGCAGTGGTACAGGAAGAAGTCTGCATCCTTCAAGAAAAACATGATTTTCATGCAGGACAATGCTCCATCACACTCGTCCAAGTACTCCACAGCGTGGCTGGCAAGAAAGGGTATAAAAGAAGAAAATCTAATGACATGGCCTCCTTGTTCACCTGATCTGAACCCCATTGAGAACCTGTGGTCCATCATCAAATGTGAGATTTACAAGGAGGGAAAACAGTACACCTCTCTGAACAGTGTCTGGGAGGCTGTGGTTGCTGCTGCACGCAATGTTGATGGTGAACAGATCAAAACACTGACAGAATCCATGGATGGCAGGCTTTTGAGTGTCCTTGCAAAGAAAGGTGGCTATAATGGTCACTGATTTGTTTTTGTTTTGTTTTTGAATGTCAGAAATGTATATTTGTGAATGTTGAGATGTTATATTGGTTTCACTGGTAAAAATAAATAATTGAAATGGGTATATATTTGTTTTTTGTTAAGTTGCCTAATAATTATGCACAGTAATAGTCACCTGCGCACACACAGATATCCCCCTAAAATAGCTATAACTAAAAACAAACTAAAAACTACTTCCAAAACTATTCAGCTTTGATATTAATGAGTTTTTTGGGTTCATTGAGAACATGGTTGTTGTTCAATTATAAAATTAATCCTCAAAAATACAACTTGCCTAATAATTCTGCACTCCCTGTATGTATTCACTGTAAATATTTTACATTCAAATGTTCTGCACACAGCAGAATATGTTATATTTATTTATAAATAGATATTCCTATATATATCTATACTTATATATAATCATCTATATATATACTGTATATATTTATATATATATATATATATATATATATATATATATATATTGGTATACTTATATATTTTACCAAAATACCATTATATATATATATATATATATATATATATATATATATATATATATATATATATATATATATTGCCGGTAAAGTCAGTTATTGGGTAATCCTAGGATTACTTGGGTAAAGCAGACATTACCCAAGTAGCTGTGGGTAAAGCCCAATGTATAATCATAAATCCCCTCAGAGTGTGGAGTCACCACATCAAACATATATAGAATGCACTGTAATTCCCCACCTTCACTATCTTTTTTGTCTCTGTCTGGGAGGTTCAAGGGGTCCAAACCTCATTCCCCAAGGTTCACTTGGGGTGGATGCCAGAGGATTGTGGGGTACCTTCCTTGAACTCCCCAGATGGAGGCAAAGAAAATAGTGTAGATGGGGGAATTACAGTACATCAGGCTTTAACCACAGCCTATCTGCTCATATCTACTCATATTTTCTCATGACCTGAATACAACGTGCACACGATTTGGCTGTTTGGATTACGCAGGTTAGATTACTATTTTCTTTTAGGATGAGCGCGGGGTTGAGGGTTGGCTTAAAATAATAATGATTAAAAAAAGCTTATACTAATAAAAATAATGTAGAAAATGCTGTCAAATACAAGGGCGTTTTTGAAATATGCCCTAATTGAGAGCAATTTCAACATGTCCAGTCTGCCGCATAAGATGTTTATTGATGTCACCAATTATCTTTCCATCAGACCGTTTAGACCCAGGCATCCTAAAACAGCTCCTAACCTCCTATTGGTCAGGCTGACAACATGATGGGCGGCGTTACATATCAAAGATCCGGTCCTGTTGTGAACACTTACATTCACTAATGGCCCCCTGCTCACAAGACACACCAAGGAGACTGGAGCCCTGCATCTACTATACACTACGTACCCTCACGGAAGTATCGGTTCAACAAGGCATCAATTCACTGTATGAATAAATATGGATTACAACAACACAATGATGCCTTGTAGAATCAATACTTCCATACCGGCATATTGTTTATTTGGCAGTTCCAATTGCCATCCTGTGAGAGGTCCCTGTTTTCTTCGCGTTTGGGGTTGCGCAGGTATTACATGTTGGAAAATAAATTATTTTTCATGGGCGTTAACCGGCGTAATCCAAACCGCTAAAATTGAGTGCATGTTCACGTATTCCTCCATTGATGTCAATGGAGAAAACAAATAAAAAAAAAAACACTTAAATCCTAATCTGTTGCGCAAAGCCCATGACGTATTCTTCTTGAAAAGTGTACATGAAAATAAGAATATTTCATATTGTGAGAATGTTTTCGTAACAGAATATTTTTTTTAAAATAATTTTTATTAGACAGTGTTAATATGAGTGTGATGTGCTTTTCCTGAAACCCACAATCCCAAAAACACTTCCTATTCAATATTTACCCTTAGGCCTATTTTATAGATTGGTCTTTGCAGCAAATGTGCAAATGTAAGAAACCAGCTTCAAGTCATAAGAAGAAAATATCTACAGTGTATATTTATATAGCGCAGGATTGCAAGTAGCGCGTTAACTGTTGCGCGCGCAAGATAGGAGATTGCGGGTGTAAGATCCAATCACAGCCCATTATAAGCTTTCTGGCAGAGGCAGTCAGGTGTTTATTTAATATCTGTTGATATTTGATAGAGTCCATGATGCCATGTTTTCTAAGAAAATATCCAGAGCCTCTTGCAGAAAATCAGCCCCAAAACATTAAAGAGCCACCACCATATTTAACCGTGGGCATGATGTACTTGTCCATATGGCTACCTATCTTTGTGTTCCAAACCCACATCTTGTTATTATTGCAAAAAAGCTCTATTTTGGTTTAATCTAACCATAGAATCTGATACCATTTGAAGTTCCAGTAGAGTCTGGCAAACTGAAAATTCTTGAGTTTGGAATTGAGCCAATGGGGCCGATTTATCAATATCTGGCAGATATGCATACGCTGTCAGCATTTATCATTGCACATGGAGTTCTGGTGAACTGCTTGTGCAATGCCGCCCCCTGCAGATTTGTGGCCGCTAGCAAGGAGTGTCAATCAACCCGGTATCTGATCGGGCGGAATGATGTCCGTAGCCTCAGAGGCAGCGGACGAGTTAAAGAGCAGTAGTCTTAAAACTGCTGCTTCTTAACTGCTATTTCCAGCGAACCTGAAGGCTTGCACAGAAAAAAGGTGATTTGGCCCCATTTGGGCCATGATAAATCGTCCCCTATGTGTTATCTCATATTTATACCCCTGTGAAACAGGAAGTCATGGTTGAACAATATCATGTTCCTAGTCACCCAGGTGTACTAAAAAATGTAAAATATTAAAGGGAATATACTTCAGTTATAGTTTTTCTCATATGAATTCATAGGGGTGCCAATAATTGTGCCACACATATATTAACAAAGGTTTTTTTCTCTCTGTTTGATTTTTTGGATAAACCTGTGTTGTGTTTGATATCCATGAGTGCAGAAATGTTGTGAATTTTTTTAACAAAAGATCAAAAGGTTAAACAAAAAACAATTCACATCGTTCTTTGCTCATATTTACCAAGGGTGCCAATATTAGTGGAGGGCACTGTATAATATGATAATCTTAATGTAAAATAGATATCTATAACTATATATCTATAGAAATAGATATACAGGTATAGGTATATACAGATATATTTAGAAATACTGTATTTATTCATAATAAAGATTGCATTGTTCTGTATATGAAGAACATTGGAATGTGAAATATGAAATAATCCTGTCGGGTTACCGCTCGAGTGATAGGTGTTACGTTTTTTCTTCCGCGCTCTTCATTGACTTCTATGTGGAGAATACCTTAACACAGTCACAATATTGCATAGTCTTTTGGTTAGTGCACGTCGGGTTTTGCTCGTGCACAAATATTTTACTTTCAACTTGTATTACATGCGCAAAAAGCTTAGTTTTAGGGAAGTTTACGCTTAAGCGATAGCACACCACTTGTAATCTGGCCATATGTTGTTAAATTATAATGGCTGATATCTCTTTACCTATTTCACAGTATGTGTGTGTATACATGCGCATATTTCTGTGTTCATGTCTTTGTGTGCTTTTGCATGTTTTTGTGTGTTGATGTTTGCAAATTTGTACACATTCTATATATATTTGCATACCTTTCTATAACAAACGTTACAATTTTCATTGAACCATATTGTTTCTCGTTGTTTACAATATACTTAGCATTCTCGTAAACAATTATTTTCATCCCCAATAGACCATAACAAGTTTGTATTATTCAAGAAGATAAAATCAGCTATAATTTTATTTTCTCCCATAACGTTAATCTAGAGCTGAACAGATAATTCTATTGCATCACAAAGCAATACAGAATGTGAAACACACTGTTATCTTAAGTTTCACGGCAATTGTTCAGTAATTCCTGTTTGTGGCAATTCTCCAGATCCTCAAGAATGGCTCAGACTGCCAGCCCATGAAAAGAAAAAAATCCCAACAGAAGCTGAAAGGCATTAACTGTCACTCTATGGTTCATTTGGATGGGTAACCCTTTTGCCCAAGAAAAGCTTCAGCTTTCTAACCCTGATACAAAGAAGTATCTTGCCATTTTTAAGCACATCTCTAAGGACAGGCCAAATATGACCCAAGCTATATACAATGTGAATCAACAGAAACTGAACAAAGTGTAGGCTTTTTTGAATTAAAGATGCATTACATTATACAAAATCTGTAATGCATATGAAAGAGCTCTGTGTTAAAATATATTTTTGCATGGAAAAAGTTACTATATCACTGTTTAAATTAAAATTAACAGAGGGTGCATTTTGTGAGCAGCTTATTGGTAGGTAAGGAAAACTCCTGCATCTCTGTTGGTGGAGAGGGCAATGCTTCCACAAACATTTAAACTCTTTAAAACATTTAGAAATACCCTCTTAGAAATGCAACAAAAAATATCCTTTTAACTCACTGCCGTGCTTAAATATGTGATCAAACATGATCACGCTGATTGTGCTCCCTAACCATATGAAGGCAGATTGCAAATCGTTAGACTGACACTGTCTGTGTCACTCTCTGTAGTGATCAACGTTGTTGCTGAGTGGGAGCGGTGGGAGGGAAGGAGGGAGGTAGGTGGATCGGCTCAGTGGAGGAGAGGGGAGGGAGGGATGGGGCACTACACTATGGAACAAAAACATATGGAGGGGGACCCTACACTACAGATGGGGGAAGGGGGTCACTACACTAAAGAAAATAAATAAATAAAAATCAAACAAAAACAAAAAGTAACAAATATGGCGGTGGGCAGTTGGAGGCTATGAGAGGCCTTGAAGGGGATCAGGGGGTGGGAGGTTTCAGGTGGGCGGGTAATCTCTATGCTACTGATTAACCCCTACACTGACGGGAATTTCAGAAGTCTGTTGCGCAACTGCAATTACCAGCCTTCTAATTGCCAAAAACTAATTGCAAAGCCATGCATGTCTACTCTTTCTGAACAAAGGGTACCCAAAATGAACTTTTACAACCATTTATATTATGACTGCAATAGCTGTGTGTAAATGTTTTCAGTGAGAAACCCAAAGAATGGGAAAAAGTTAACGATTATTTATGTGATCGTATTTGTGGGATCAAATATACCAACATACTTTAAAAATAAATATAGTTTTCATAGGGAAATCGAAATAGCTGACAAAAAGGCAATAAAATAGTACTTACTTTGAAATTGAAATAAGAAGCAAAATATTTTAAATTAATTCAATTTTCCCTTCCCCATATCATGTGACTGCCATTAACCAATCACAAAATGCATATACGTAGGTACTGTGCATGTTTGCACATGATTGCTCAGTAGTAGCTGGAGATTTGATAATCGAAGCTTTTCGGAAAGTTGTCGTTTTTTAAATTGTTTGCTTTGTCTGAATCATGAAACCTTAATTTTGACTTTAGAGGCCCTTTAACCTTCTAAGGTCAACAACACTGTGACAATACCTGCAATATATAGATTTTATATTTAGCTGTTAAAAGTTGTATGTATAAATAAATGGGCGCTGACAAGAAATTAAACATTATGAGGCCCAATCTAGATTGCTCATAGCAAGAATTAAACATTTCAATCGCCATTCTAATGCAAAAATGATGTTATTAGACCTCATATATTTACATTATTATTGGTCATAGTTTGCTGTTTGTTTTACCCCTACACCCAAATAAAGTCCTACAAGCATTGTGGATCCTAAGCAGAACAGGGAGGCAGTCAAGAGCAGTGGTCGCACATAATGACCATCACTCAGGGCCTGATGATCGCTGACATGGAGAGAAATCACGCAAAATCTTTGGGGACTTTTTGAGCATTATATTGTAATGTATGTGTCTGTCCTTCACAAACATTACTCTGCATAGCGGGATAAATAGCTCTCAAGGTGAAATTTGCCTTTACAAAATAATTTTGAGGGACCTAACAGTACTGACAAGACTTCTTAGATCATCTTGCTAGAGCAGAGGGATTGAGATCATCGGACCCTTAATGTAAAATGCTAAGGAGCTGCAATGCTTACAGGACCTCACTTACAAATTGTATCCATTTACAGGGGTAGAATACAAATTATAGCACACTTTTGGCTAGATTATGAGTTGTGCGTTAGGGTTAAAAAGCAGCATTGAGAGGTCCCAATTCTGCTTTTTAATGCTGGTATTACGAGTCTTGAAGCTACAGGTGGTGTAGCGCTCACTTTATTGGCCAGACTCGAAAATACCGCGAATCCACTTACGTCAATTGTGTATCCTATATTTTCAATGGGACTTGCATAGCGCCGGTATTACGAGTCTTCCAAAAAGTGAGCGGTAGACCCTCTCCTGTCAAGCCTGGTACCGCATGTAAAAGTCAGTAGTTAAGAGTATTATGGTCTAACGCCGTAGTATAAAACTCTTAACTAAAGTGCTAAAAAGTACACTAACACCCATAAACTACCTATTAACCCCTAAACCGAGCCCCCCCCCACATCGCAAACACTATAATAAAGATTTTAACTCCTAATCTGCCAAACCGGACATCGCCGCCACTATAATAAATATATTAACCCCTATACTGCCGCACTCCCGCCTTGCAAACATTAGTTAAATATTATTAACCCCTAATCTGCCGTCCCTAACATCGCTGCCACCTACCTACATTTATTAACCCCTAATCTGCAGCCCCCAATGTCGCTGCCACTATATTAAAGTTATTAACCCCTAAACCTAAGTCTAACCATAACCCTAACCCCCCCAACTTATATATAATTTAAATAAATCTAAATAAAATAACTACAATTAACTAAATTATTCCTATTTAAAACTAAATACTTACCTATAAAATAAACCCTAAGATAGCTACAATAGAACTAATAGTTACATTGTAGCTAGTTTAGGATTTATTTTTATTTTACAGGCAACTTTGTATTTATTTTAACTAGGTACAATAGTTATTAAATAGTTATTAACTATTTAATAGCTACCTAGTTAAAATAAAGACAAATTTACCTGTAAAATAAAGCCTAACCTAAGTTACAATTACACCTAACACTACACTATAATTAAATTAATTCCCTAAATTAAATACAATTAAATACAATTAAATAAAATTATCTAAAGTACGAAAAAAATAAACACTAAATTGCAGAAAATAATAAAATAATTACAAGTTTTTTAAACTAATTACACCTAATATAATCCCCCTAATAAAATAAAAAATCCCCCCAAAATAATAAAAAGCCCTACCCTATACTAAATTACAAATAGCCCTTAAAAGGGCCTTTTGCAGGGCATTGCCCCAAAATAATCAGCTCTTTTACCTGTAAAAAAAGTACAATACCCCCCAAACATTAAAACCCACCACCCACACACCCAACCCTACTCTAAAACCCACCCAATCCCCCTTAATAAAACCTAACACTAACCCCTTGAAGATCACCCTACCTTGAGAAGTCTTCACCCAACCGGGCCGAAGTCCTCAACGAAGCTGGGCGAAGTGGTCCTCCAGACGGGCAGAAGTCTTCATCCAAGCTGGGAAGAAGAGGTCCTCCAGACGGGCAGAAGTCTTCATCCAGACGGCATCTTCTATCTTCATCCATCCAGCGTGGAGCAGGTCCATCTTCAAGACATCCGGCGCGGAGCATCCTTCCTGGCCGACGACTACCCGACGAATGAAGGTTCCTTTAAGTTACGTCATCCAAGATGGCGTCCCTTCAATTCTGTTTGGCTGATGCAATCAGCCAATCGGATTGAAATTCAATCCTATTGGCTGATTGGAACAGCCAATAGAATGTGAGCTCAATCCTATTGGCTGTTCTAACCAGCCAAAAGGATTGAAGTTCAATCCTATTAGCAGATTGCATCAGCCAATAGGATTTTTTCTACCTTAATTCCGATTAGCTGATAGAATTCTATCAGCCAATCGGAATTGAAGGGACGCCATCTTGGATGATGTCACTTAAAGGAACCTTCATTCGTCAAGTAGTCGTTGGCCAGGAAGGATGCTCCGCGTCGGATGTTTTGAAGATAGACCCGCTCCACGCAGGATGGATGAAGATAGAAGATGCCGTCTGCCCGTCTGGAGGATCTCTTCTTCCCGGCTTGGATGAAGACTTCTGCCTGTCTGGAGGACCACTTCGCCCGGCTTCGTTGAGGACTTCGGCCCGGTTGGGTGAAGACTTCTCAAGGTAGGGTGATCTTCAAGGGGTTAGTGTTAGGTTTTATTAAGGGGGGATTGGGTGGGTTTTAGAGTAGGGTTGGGTGTGTGGGTGGTGGGTTTTAATGTTGGGGGGTATTATACTTTTTTTTACAGGTAAAAGAGCTGATTACTTTGGGGCAATGCCCCGCAAAAGGCCCTTTTAAGGGCTATTTGTAATTTAGTATAGGGTAGGGCTTTTTATTATTTGGGTTTTTTTTTTATTTTATTAGGGGGATTATATTAGGTGTAATTAGTTTAAAAAACTTGTAATTATTTTATTATTTTCTGTAATTTAGTGGGGGGGGTTTCGTATTTTAGATAATTTTATTTAATTGTATTTAATTGTAGTTAATTTAGGGAATTAATTTAATTATAGTGTAGTGTTATGTGTTATTGTAACTTAAATTAGGTTTTATTTTACAGGTAAATTTGTCTTTATTTTAACTAGGTAGCTATTAAAATAACTATTGTACCTAGTTAAAATAAATACAAAGTTGCCTGTAAAATAAAAATAAATCCTAAACTAGCTACAATGTAACTATTAGTTCTATTGTAGCTATCTTAGGGTTTATTTTATAGGTAAGTATTTAGTTTTAAATAGGAATAATTTAGTTAATTGTAGTAATTTTATTTAGATTTATTTATATTATATTTTAGTTAGGGTTAGACTTAGGTTTAGGGGTTAAGAACTTTAATATAGTGGCGGCGACATTGGGGGCGGCATATTAGGGGTTAATAAGTGTAGGTAGGTGGCGGAGACATTGGGGGCGGCAGAGTAGGGGTTAATAAATAAAATGTAGGGTTCGGCGATGTTGGGGGCAGCAGATTAGGGGTTAATACATATAATGTAGGTGGCGGCGGTGTCCGGAGCGGCAGATTAGGGGTTAATATTATAATGTAGGTGTCGGCGATGTCTGGGGCGGCAGATTAGGGGTTAATAAGTGTAAGATTAGGGGTGTTTAGACTCGGGGTTCATGTTAGGGTGTTAGGTGTAGACATTAAAAGTATTTCCCCATAGGAATCAATGGGGCTGCGTTAGTTGCTGAACGCTGCTTTTTTGCAGGTGTTAGGTTTTTTTTCAGCCGGCTCTCCCCCATTGTTTCCTATGGGGAAATCGTGCATGAGCACGTTTAGCCAGCTCACCGCTACCGTAAGCAGCGTTGGTATTGAGGTGAGATGTGGAGCTAAATTTTGCTCTCCGCTCACTTTTCTGCGGCTAATGCCGGATTTGTAAAAACCCGTAATACCAGCGCTGTCTGTAGGTGAGCGGTGAGCATAAACTGCTCGTTAGCACCGCACCCCTGTTAATGCAAAACTCGTAATCTACGTGAATGTTTCCTTGAAAATGTCCCTTTAAGGAAATTTTGTTTCTTTAACAACAGCAATTTTAACATTTTTAAAAGAAATAGAGCAAATATCTGAAAAAATGATATTCTATTCTAGACATTAGATTTCAAATCAGCACAAGTAATAATGAAACGGGAATCTTCACATCTAAACGGAATTTAATAAAAACATATTTTTATCTCCTATTAATCAGTGTATGACAAGGACTGAACACTTTTTCCACCAAACAATAGCTTTAACGTGTCCAAAAAGGAACTGCACCTGTTAGATTAACGTATCAACAAACAATTACTTTGTGCGAGCTAGGCAACGCAAAGGAGGCCATATGACTTCCTGGACAAAAAGCCTTCAAACTTATTCTTAGAAGAGCAAAGAAATTCCACGTACAACAAGGCTGCAAACTGATTGTCATCTTCCTTCCTTCTTTTGTACTCAGTCAGTGTGTGTCTTTTTAAGTTTTCAGCAGGTTTATTTCCATTGGAATTCTCCAAATTCCACAATCAGTAGTCTTCATGTTTTCCCAGAACACTCTTGTTTTCTTGGGTATCTCAAGATGTTTCAGTGTTATAATTAGACAACTCAAAATCATCCACTCTACTAATTAGTACTGGGAAGATCATGGCCATTGTACATATTTCTTGGCATTAAAGGGACATTAAACTGCTGGACACAACAGAATGGCTACTACTCACCATGCTACTGTTCTCTATTCTGTGCCTGTAGACCTTTTCAGAGTTATTCTCTTTTTTTAACCCTTTACATTTTCATACCGGGACCTGCCATCTGGGAGCACATATATTCTTGCACCTTGCGACAGAAGTGGTGAATATTTTTTAAACCGCAGTAGTAGTGAATATTCATATATCAGTGATCTTGCCGGCTTATTGCACAGGTGTAGTAGTGAATATTCATATATCAGTGATGTTTCTGGCTTATTGCACAGTTGTAGTAGTGAATATTCATATATCAGTGATGTTGCTGGCTTCTTGCACAGGTATAGTAGTGAATATTCATATATCAGTGATGTTGCCGGCTTTTTACACAGCTGTAGTAGTGAATATTCAAATATCAGTGATGTTGCCGATTTTTTGCACATCTGCAGTAGCAAATATTCATATATCAGTGATGTTTCTCGCTTATTGCACAGGTGTAGTAGTGAATATTCATATATCAGTGATGTTGCTGGCTTTTTGCACAGGTGTAGTAGTTAATATTCATATATCAGTGATGTTGCTGGCTTTTTACAGAGCTGTAGCAGTGAATATTCATATATCAGTGATGTTGCCTTTTGTTTGCACATCTGTAGTAGTGAATATTCATATAACAGTGATGTTGCTGGCTTTTTACACAGCTGTAGTAGTGAATATTCATATATCAGTGATGCTGTCGGCTTTTTGCACAGTTGTAGAAGTGACTATTCATATATCAGTGATGTTGTTGGCTTATTGCACAGCTGTAGTAGTGAATATTCATATATCAGTGATGCTGCCAGTTTTTTACAAAGCTGTAGTAGTGAATATTCATATATCAGTGATGCTGCCGGCTTTTTACACAGCTGTAGTAGTGAATTTTCATATATCACTGATGTTGCCAGCTTTTTGCACAGGTGTAGTAGTGAATATTCATATAACAGTGATGTTGCTGGCTTTTTACACAGCTGTAGCAGTGAATATTCATATATCAGTGATGTTTTCGGCTTTTTACACAGCTGTAGCAGTGAATATTCATATATCAGTGATGCTGCCGACTTTTTACACAGCTGTAGTAGTGAATATTCATATATCAGTGATGTTGCCGGCTTTTTGCACATCTGTAGTAGTGAAAATTCATATATCAGTGATGCTGCCAGCTTTTTGCACAGTTGTAGTAGTGAAAATTTATATATCAGTGATGCTGCAGGCTTTTTACGCAGCTGTAGTAGTGAATATTCATATAACAGTGATGTTGCTGGCTTTTTACTCAGCTGTAGCAGTGAATATTCATATATCAGTGATGTTTTCGGCTTTTTACACAGCTGTAGCAGTGAATATTCATATATCAGTGATGCTGCCGACTTTTTACACAGCTGTAGTAGTAAATATTGATATATCAGTGATGTTGTTGGCTTTTTGCACAGCTGTAGTAGTGAATATTCATACATCAGTGATGTTGCCTGCTTTTTACACAGCTGGTGTAGTGAAAATTCATATTATCAGTGATGATTCTGGCTTATTGCACAGGTGTAGTAGTAAATATTTATAGATCAGTGATGTTGCTGGCTATTTGCACAGGTGTAGTAGTGAATATTAATATATCAGTAATGCTGCCGGCTTTTTACACAGCTGGTGTTGTGAAAATTCATATTATCAGTGATGTTTTTTATTATTATTATTATTATTATCAGGTATTTGTAGAGCGTCAACAGATTCCGCAGTGCTGTAAACATAGTTGGTGTACAGGATAGCTTTTGTAGGGGTCAGGTGGGTAGAGGGCCCTGACGAGAGTTTCACTGTTGTAGTCGGCTCTTATGAAGCTGGGCCCATATGCTTACATTCCAAGGGGTTCAAGGGGAAAGCAATGGAGTTAGGAAAGGTTAGTGTTGGTTGTATGCATCCCTGAATAGTAGAGTTTTTAGGGAGTGCTTGAAGCTGTTAAAACTAGGGGAGAGTCTTATGGAGCGAGGCAGGGAATTCCACAAGATGGGGGCCAGTCTGGAGAAGTCCTGTAAACGGGAATGTGAGGAAGTAACAAGAGAGGAGGAGAGGAGGAGATCCTGAGCTGATCGAAGGGGATGGGAGGGAGAGTATCTAGAGACAAGTTCTGAGATGTAGGGGGGAGCAGTGCAGTTCAGAGCATGATTTTTCTGGCTTATTGCACAGGTGTAGTAGTAAATATTCATATATCAGTGATGTTGCTGGCTTTTTGCATATCTGTAGTAGTGAATATTCATATATCAGTGATGCTGCTATCTTTTTACACAGCTGTAGTAGTGAATATTCATATATCAGTGATGCTGCTGGCTTTTTACACAGCTGTAGTAGTGAATATTCATATATCAGTGATGTTGCCAGCTTTTTGCACAGGTGTAGTAGTGAATATTCATATAACAGTGACGTTGCTGACTTTTCACACAGCTGTAGTAGGATATATTCATATAACAGTGATGTTGCTGGCTTTTTGCACAGCTGTAGTAGTGAATATTCATATATCAGTGATGTTGCCGGCTTTTTTCACAGTTGTAGTAGTGAATATTCATATATCAGTAATGTTGTCGGCTTTTTGCAAAGCTGTAGTCGTGAATATTCATATAACAGCGATGTTGCTGGCTTTTTGCACATCTGTAGTAGTAAATATTTATATATCAGTGATGTTGCCGGCTTTTTACACAGCTGTAGTAGTAAATATTTATATATCAGTGATGTTGTCTGCTTTTTACAGCGCTGTAGCAGTGAATATTCATATATCAGTGATGTTGCCGTTTTTTTGCACAGCTGTAGTAGTGAATATTCATATATCAGTGATGCTGTCGGCTTTTTATATATTCATATATCAGTGATGCTGTCGGCTTTTTATATATTCATATATCAGTGATGTTGTTGGCTTTTTGCACAGCTGTACTAGTGAATATTCATATATCACTGATGTTGCTGGCTTTTTACACAGCTGTACTAGTGAATATTCATATATCAGTGATGTTGCCAGCTTTTTGCACAGGTGTAGTAGTGAATATTCATATAACAGTGATGTTGCTGGCTTTTTACACAGCTGTAGCAGTGAATATTCATATATCTGTGATGTTGCCGGCTTTTTACACAGCTATAGTAGTAAATTTTCATATATCAGTGATGGTGCCGGCTTTTTACACAGCTGTAGTAGTGAATATTCATATATCAGTGATGTTGCCAGCTTTTTGCACAGGTGTAGTAGTATATATTCATATATAAGTGATGTTGCCAGCTTTTTGCACATCTGTAGTAGTGAAAATTCATATATCAGTGATGCTGCCAGCTTTTTGCAAAGTTGTAGTAGTGAATATTCATATGTCAGTGATGTTGCTGGCTTTTTGCACATCTGTAGTAGTGAATATTCATATATCAGTGATGCTGCCAGCTTTTTGCACAGTTGTAGTAGTGAATATTCATATGTCAGTGATGTTGCCGTCTTTTTGCACATCTGTATTAGTGAATATTCATATAATAGTGATGTTGCTGGCTTTTTACACAGCTCTAGTAGTGAATATTCGTATATCAGTGATGCTGGCTTTTTAAATAGCTGTAGTAGTGAATATTCATATATCAGTGATGTTGCCAGCTTTTTTGCACAGGTATAGTAGTGAATATGTATAGAACAGTGATGTTGTTAGATTTTTACACAGCTGTAGTAGTGAATATTCATATAACAGCGATGTCGCTGGCTTTTTACACCACTGTTGTAATGAATATTCATATAACAGTGATGTTGCCGGCTTTTTGCACAGCTGTAGTAAATTAATATTCATATATCAGTGATGTTGCTGGCTTTTTGCACAGTTGTAGTAGTGAAAATTCATATATCAATGATGTTGTCGGCTTTTTGCACAGCTGTAGTTGTGAATATTCACATAACAGCGATGCTGCTGGCTTTTTGCACATCTGTAGTAGTGAATATTCATATATCAGTGATGTTGCTGGCTTTTTGCACAGCTGTAGTAGTGAATATTCATACATCAGTGATGTTGCCTGCTTTTTACACAGCTGGTGTAGTGAAAATTCATATTATCAGTGATGATTCTGGCTTATTGCACAGGTGTAGTAGTAAATATTCATAGATCAGTGATGTTGCTGGCTATTTACACAGGTGTAGTAGTGAATATTCATAAATCAGTAATGCTGCCAGCTTTTTACACAGCTGGTGTAGTGAAAATTCATATTATCAGTGATGTTTTTTTATTATTATTATTATTATTATTATTATTATTATCAGGTATTTGTAGAGCGCCAACAGATTCCGCAGTGCTGTAAACATAGTTGGTGTACAGGATAGCTTTTGTAGGGGTCAGGTGGGTAGAGGGCCCTGCCGAGAGTTTCACTGTTGTAGTCGGCTCTTATGAAGCTGGGCCCATAGGCTTACATTCTAAGGAGTTCAAGGGGAAAGCAATGGAGTTAGGAAAGGTTAGTGTTGGTTGTATGCATCCCTGAATAGTAGAGTGTTTAGGGAGTGCTTGAAGCTGTTAAAACTAGGGGAGAGTCTTATGGAGCGAGGCAGGGAATTCCACAAGATGGGGGCCAGTCTGAAGAAGTCCTGTAAACGGGAATGTGAGGAAGTAACAAGAGAGGAGGAGAGGAGGAGATCCTGAGCTGATCAAAGGGGACGGGAGGGAGAGTATCTAGAGACAAGTTCTGAGATGTAGGGGGGAGCAGTGCAGTTCAGAGCACGATTTTTCTGGCTTATTGCACAGGTGTAGTAGTAAATATTCATATATCAGTGATGTTGCTGGCTTTTTGCATATCTGTAGTAGTGAATATTCATATATCAGTGATGCTGCCGGCTTTTTACACAGCTGTAGCAGTGAATATTCATATATCTGTGATGTTGCCGGCTTTTTGCACATCTGTAGTAGTGAATATTCATATATTAGTGATGCTGCCAGCTTTTTGCACAGTTGTAGTAGTGAATATTCATATGTCAGTGATGTTGCGGTCTTTTTGCACATCTGTATTAGTGAATATTCATATAATAGTGATGTTGCTGGATTTTTACACAGCTCTAGTAGTAAATATTCGTATATCAGTGATGCTGGCTTTTTAAACAGCTGTAGTAGTGAATATTCATATATCAGTGATGTTGCCAGCTTTTTTTGCACAGGTGTAGTAGTGAATATGTATAGAACAGTGATATTGTTAGATTTTTACACAGCTGTAGTAGTGAATATTCATATAACAGCGATGTCGCTGGCTTTTTACACCGCTGTTGTAATGAATATTCATATAACAGTGATGTTGCCGGCTTTTTGCACAGCTGTAGTAAATTAATATTCATATATCAGTGATGTTGCTGGCTTTTTGCACAGTTGTAGTAGTGAATATTCATATATCAATGATGTTGTCGGCTTTTTGCACAGCTGTAGTTGTGAATATTCACATAACAGCGATGCTGCTGGCTTTTTGCACAGCTGTAGTAGTGAATATTCATATATCAGTGATGTTGCTGGCTTTTTGCACCGCTGTAGTAGTGAATATTCATACATCAGTGATGTTGCCTGCTTTTTACACAGCTGGTGTAGTGAAAATTCATATTATCAGTGATGATTCTGGCTTATTGCACAGGTGTAGTAGTAAATATTCATAGAACAGTGATGTTGCTGGCTATTTACACAGGTGTAGTAGTGAATATTCATAAATCAGTAATGCTGCCAGCTTTTTACACAGCTGGTGTAGTGAAAATTCATATTATCAGTGATGTTTTTTTATTATTATTATTATTATTATTATTATTATTATTATTATTATTATCAGGTATTTGTAGAGCGCCAACAGATTCCGCAGTGCTGTAACCATAGTTGGTGTACAGGATAGCTTTTGTAGGGGTCAGGTGGGTAGAGGGCCCTGCCGAGAGTTTCACTGTTGTAGTCGGCTCTTATGAAGCTGGGCCCATAGGCTTACATTCTAAGGAGTTCAAGGGGAAAGCAATGGAGTTAGGAAAGGTTAGTGTTGGTTGTATGCATCCCTGAATAGTAGAGTGTTTAGGGAGTGCTTGAAGCTGTTAAAACTAGGGGAGAGTCTTATGGAGCGAGGCAGGGAATTCCACAAGATGGGGGCCAGTCTGAAGAAGTCCTGTAAACGGGAATGTGAGGAAGTAACAAGAGAGGAGGAGAGGAGGAGATCCTGAGTTGATTGAAGGGGACGGGAGGGAGAGTATCTATAGACAAGTTCTGAGATATAGGGGGGAGCAGTGCAGTTCAGAGCACAATTTTTCTGGCTTATTGCACAGGTGTAGTAGTAAATATTCATATATCAGTGATGTTGCTGGCTTTTTGCATATCTGTAGTAGTGAATATTCATATATCAGTGATGCTGCCGGCTTTTTGCACATCTGTAGTCGTGAATATTCATATATCAGTGATGTTACTGGCTTTTTGCACATCTGTAGTAGTGAATATTCATATAATAGTGATGTTGCTATCTTTTTACACAGCTGTAGTAGTGAATATTCATATATCAGTGATGCTGCTGGCTTTTTACACAGCTGTAGTAGTGAATATTCATATATCAGTGATGTTGCCAGCTTTTTGCACAGGTGTAGTAGTGAATATTCATATAACAGTGACGTTGCTGGCTTTTCACACAGCTGCAGTAGTAAATATTCATATAACAGTGATGTTGCTGGCTTTTTTCACAGTTGTAGTAGTGAATATTCATAGAACAGTGATGTTGCTGGCTATTTACACAGGTGTAGTAGTGAATATTCATAAATCAGTAATGCTGCCAGCTTTTTACACAGCTGGTGTAGTGAAAATTCATATTATCAGTGATGTTTTTTTATTATTATTATTATTATTATTATTATTATTATTATTATCAGGTATTTGTAGAGCGCCAACAGATTCCGCAGTGCTGTAACCATAGTTGGTGTACAGGATAGCTTTTGTAGGGGTCAGGTGGGTAGAGGGCCCTGCCGAGAGTTTCACTGTTGTAGTCGGCTCTTATGAAGCTGGGCCCATAGGCTTACATTCTAAGGAGTTCAAGGGGAAAGCAATGGAGTTAGGAAAGGTTAGTGTTGGTTGTATGCATCCCTGAATAGTAGAGTGTTTAGGGAGTGCTTGAAGCTGTTAAAACTAGGGGAGAGTCTTATGGAGCGAGGCAGGGAATTCCACAAGATGGGGGCCAGTCTGAAGAAGTCCTGTAAACGGGAATGTGAGGAAGTAACAAGAGAGGAGGAGAGGAGGAGATCCTGAGTTGATTGAAGGGGACGGGAGGGAGAGTATCTATAGACAAGTTCTGAGATATAGGGGGGAGCAGTGCAGTTCAGAGCACAATTTTTCTGGCTTATTGCACAGGTGTAGTAGTAAATATTCATATATCAGTGATGTTGCTGGCTTTTTGCATATCTGTAGTAGTGAATATTCATATATCAGTGATGCTGCCGGCTTTTTGCACATCTGTAGTCGTGAATATTCATATATCAGTGATGTTACTGGCTTTTTGCACATCTGTAGTAGTGAATATTCATATAATAGTGATGTTGCTATCTTTTTACACAGCTGTAGTAGTGAATATTCATATATCAGTGATGTTGCTGGCTTTTTGCACATCTGTAGTAGTGAATATTCATATATCAGTGATGCTGCCAGCTTTTTGCACAGTTGTAGTAGTGAATATTCATATGTCAGTGATGTTGCCGTCTTTTTGCACATCTGTATTAGTGAATATTCATATAATAGTGATGTTGCTGGCTTTTTACACAGCTCTAGTAGTGAATATTCGTATATCAGTGATGCTGGCTTTTTAAATAGCTGTAGTAGTGAATATTCATATATCAGTGATGTTGCCAGCTTTTTTGCACAGGTATAGTAGTGAATATGTATAGAACAGTGATGTTGTTAGATTTTTACACAGCTGTAGTAGTGAATATTCATATAACAGCGATGTCGCTGGCTTTTTACACCACTGTTGTAATGAATATTCATATAACAGTGATGTTGCCGGCTTTTTGCACAGCTGTAGTAAATTAATATTCATATATCAGTGATGTTGCTGGCTTTTTGCACAGTTGTAGTAGTGAAAATTCATATATCAATGATGTTGTCGGCTTTTTGCACAGCTGTAGTTGTGAATATTCACATAACAGCGATGCTGCTGGCTTTTTGCACAGCTGTAGTAGTGAATATTCATATATCAGTGATGTTGCTGGCTTTTTGCACAGCTGTAGTAGTGAATATTCATACATCAGTGATGTTGCCTGCTTTTTACACAGCTGGTGTAGTGAAAATTCATATTATCAGTGATGATTCTGGCTTATTGCACAGGTGTAGTAGTAAATATTCATAGATCAGTGATGTTGCTGGCTATTTACACAGGTGTAGTAGTGAATATTCATAAATCAGTAATGCTGCCAGCTTTTTACACAGCTGGTGTAGTGAAAATTCATATTATCAGTGATGTTTTTTTATTATTATTATTATTATTATTATTATCAGGTATTTGTAGAGCGCCAACAGATTCCGCAGTGCTGTAAACATAGTTGGTGTACAGGATAGCTTTTGTAGGGGTCAGGTGGGTAGAGGGCCCTGCCGAGAGTTTCACTGTTGTAGTCGGCTCTTATGAAGCTGGGCCCATAGGCTTACATTCTAAGGAGTTCAAGGGGAAAGCAATGGAGTTAGGAAAGGTTAGTGTTGGTTGTATGCATCCCTGAATAGTAGAGTGTTTAGGGAGTGCTTGAAGCTGTTAAAACTAGGGGAGAGTCTTATGGAGCGAGGCAGGGAATTCCACAAGATGGGGACCAGTCTGAAGAAGTCCTGTAAACGGGAATGTGAGGAAGTAACAAGAGAGGAGGAGAGGAGGAGATCCTGAGCTGATCAAAGGGGACGGGAGGGAGAGTATCTAGAGACAAGTTCTGAGATGTAGGGGGGAGTAGTGCAGTTCAGAGCACGATTTTTCTGGCTTATTGCACAGGTGCAGTAGTAAATATTCATATATCAGTGATGTTGCTGGCTTTTTGCATATCTGTAGTAGTGAATATTCATATATCAGTGATGCTGCCGGCTTTTTACACAGCTGTAGCAGTGAATATTCATATATCTGTGATGTTGCTGGCTTTTTACACAGCTATAGTACTAAATTTTCATATATCAGTGATGGTGCCGGCTTTTTACACAGCTGTAGTAGTGAATATTCATATATCAGTGATGTTGCCAGCTTTTTGCACAGGTGTAGTAGTATATATTCATATATAAGTGATGTTGCCAGCTTTTTGCACATCTGTAGTAGTGAAAATTCATATATCAGTGATGCTGCCAGCTTTTTGCAAAGTTGTAGTAGTGAATATTCATATGTCAGTGATGTTGCCGGCTTTTTGCACATCTGTAGTAGTGAATATTCATATATTAGTGATGCTGCCAGCTTTTTGCACAGTTGTAGTAGTGAATATTCATATGTCAGTGATGTTGCGGTCTTTTTGCACATCTGTATTAGTGAATATTCATATAATAGTGATGTTGCTGGATTTTTACACAGCTCTAGTAGTAAATATTCGTATATCAGTGATGCTGGCTTTTTAAACAGCTGTAGTAGTGAATATTCATATATCAGTGATGTTGCCAGCTTTTTTTGCACAGGTGTAGTAGTGAATATGTATAGAACAGTGATATTGTTAGATTTTTACACAGCTGTAGTAGTGAATATTCATATAACAGCGATGTCGCTGGCTTTTTACACCGCTGTTGTAATGAATATTCATATAACAGTGATGTTGCCGGCTTTTTGCACAGCTGTAGTAAATTAATATTCATATATCAGTGATGTTGCTGGCTTTTTGCACAGTTGTAGTAGTGAATATTCATATATCAATGATGTTGTCGGCTTTTTGCACAGCTGTAGTTGTGAATATTCACATAACAGCGATGCTGCTGGCTTTTTGCACAGCTGTAGTAGTGAATATTCATATATCAGTGATGTTGCTGGCTTTTTGCACCGCTGTAGTAGTGAATATTCATACATCAGTGATGTTGCCTGCTTTTTACACAGCTGGTGTAGTGAAAATTCATATTATCAGTGATGATTCTGGCTTATTGCACAGGTGTAGTAGTAAATATTCATAGAACAGTGATGTTGCTGGCTATTTACACAGGTGTAGTAGTGAATATTCATAAATCAGTAATGCTGCCAGCTTTTTACACAGCTGGTGTAGTGAAAATTCATATTATCAGTGATGTTTTTTTATTATTATTATTATTATTATTATTATTATTATTATTATTATCAGGTATTTGTAGAGCGCCAACACATTCCGCAGTGCTGTAACCATAGTTGGTGTACAGGATAGCTTTTGTAGGGGTCAGGTGGGTAGAGGGCCCTGCCGAGAGTTTCACTGTTGTAGTCGGCTCTTATGAAGCTGGGCCCATAGGCTTACATTCTAAGGAGTTCAAGGGGAAAGCAATGGAGTTAGGAAAGGTTAGTGTTGGTTGTATGCATCCCTGAATAGTAGAGTGTTTAGGGAGTGCTTGAAGCTGTTAAAACTAGGGGAGAGTCTTATGGAGCGAGGCAGGGAATTCCACAAGATGGGGGCCAGTCTGAAGAAGTCCTGTAAACGGGAATGTGAGGAAGTAACAAGAGAGGAGGAGAGGAGGAGATCCTGAGTTGATTGAAGGGGACGGGAGGGAGAGTATCTATAGACAAGTTCTGAGATATAGGGGGGAGCAGTGCAGTTCAGAGCACAATTTTTCTGGCTTATTGCACAGGTGTAGTAGTAAATATTCATATATCAGTGATGTTGCTGGCTTTTTGCATATCTGTAGTAGTGAATATTCATATATCAGTGATGCTGCCAGCTTTTTGCACATCTGTAGTCGTGAATATTCATATATCAGTGATGTTACTGGCTTTTTGCACATCTGTAGTAGTGAATATTCATATAATAGTGATGTTGCTATCTTTTTACACAGCTGTAGTAGTGAATATTCATATATCAGTGATGCTGCTGGCTTTTTACACAGCTGTAGTAGTGAATATTCATATATCAGTGATGTTGCCAGCTTTTTGCACAGGTGTAGTAGTGAATATTCATATAACAGTGACGTTGCTGGCTTTTCACACAGCTGCAGTAGTAAATATTCATATAACAGTGATGTTGCTGGCTTTTTTCACAGTTGTAGTAGTGAATATTCATAGAACAGTGATGTTGCTGGCTATTTACACAGGTGTAGTAGTGAATATTCATAAATCAGTAATGCTGCCAGCTTTTTACACAGCTGGTGTAGTGAAAATTCATATTATCAGTGATGTTTTTTTATTATTATTATTATTATTATTATTATTATTATTATCAGGTATTTGTAGAGCGCCAACAGATTCCGCAGTGCTGTAACCATAGTTGGTGTACAGGATAGCTTTTGTAGGGGTCAGGTGGGTAGAGGGCCCTGCCGAGAGTTTCACTGTTGTAGTCGGCTCTTATGAAGCTGGGCCCATAGGCTTACATTCTAAGGAGTTCAAGGGGAAAGCAATGGAGTTAGGAAAGGTTAGTGTTGGTTGTATGCATCCCTGAATAGTAGAGTGTTTAGGGAGTGCTTGAAGCTGTTAAAACTAGGGGAGAGTCTTATGGAGCGAGGCAGGGAATTCCACAAGATGGGGGCCAGTCTGAAGAAGTCCTGTAAACGGGAATGTGAGGAAGTAACAAGAGAGGAGGAGAGGAGGAGATCCTGAGTTGATTGAAGGGGACGGGAGGGAGAGTATCTATAGACAAGTTCTGAGATATAGGGGGGAGCAGTGCAGTTCAGAGCACAATTTTTCTGGCTTATTGCACAGGTGTAGTAGTAAATATTCATATATCAGTGATGTTGCTGGCTTTTTGCATATCTGTAGTAGTGAATATTCATATATCAGTGATGCTGCCGGCTTTTTGCACATCTGTAGTCGTGAATATTCATATATCAGTGATGTTACTGGCTTTTTGCACATCTGTAGTAGTGAATATTCATATAATAGTGATGTTGCTATCTTTTTACACAGCTGTAGTAGTGAATATTCATATATCAGTGATGCTGCTGGCTTTTTACACAGCTGTAGTAGTGAATATTCATATATCAGTGATGTTGCCAGCTTTTTGCACAGGTGTAGTAGTGAATATTCATATAACAGTGACGTTGCTGGCTTTTCACACAGCTGCAGTAGTAAATATTCATATAACAGTGATGTTGCTGGCTTTTTTCACAGTTGTAGTAGTGAATATTCATAGAACAGTGATGTTGCTGGCTTTTTTCACAGTTGTAGTAGTGAATATTCATATATCAGTGATGTTGTCGGCTTTTTGCAAAGCTGTAGTCGTGAATATTCATATAACAGCGATGTTGCTGGCTTTTTGCACATCTGTAGTAGTAAATATTCATATATCAGTGATGTTGTTGGCTTTTTGCACAGCTGTAGTAGTACTAGTGAATATTCACATATCAGTGATGTTGCTGGCTTTTTGCACAGCTGTTGTAGTGAATATTCATACATCAGTAATGTTGCCTGCTTTTTACACAGCTGGTGTAGTGAAAATTCATATTATCAGTGATGATTCTGGCTTATTGCACAGGTGTAGTAGTAAATATTCATAGATCAGTGATGTTGCTGGCTATTTGCATAGGTGTAGTAGTGAATATTCATATATCAGTAATGCTGCCGGCTTTTTACACAGCTGTTGTAGTGAATATTCTTATAACAGTGATGTCGCCGGCTTTTTACACAGCTGTAGCAGTGAATATTCATATATCTGTGATGTTGCCGGCATTTTTACAAAGCTGTAGTAGTAAATTTTCATATATCAGTGATGCTGCCGGCTTTTTACACAGCTGTAGTAGTGAATATTCATATATCAGTGATGTTGCCAGCTTTTTGCACAGGTGTAGTAGTAAATAGTCATATATCAGTGATGTTGCCAGCTTTTTGCACATCTATAGTAGTGAAAATTCATATATCAGTGATGCTGCCAGCTTTTTTCACAGTTGTAGTAGTGAATATTCATATATCAGTGATGTTGCCGGCTTTTTGCACATCTGTAGTAGTTAATATTCATATATCAGTGATGCTGCCAGCTTTTTGCACAGTTGTAGTAGTGAATATTCATATATCAGTGATGTTGACGGCTTTTTGCACATCTGTAGTAGTCAATATTCATATAATAGTGATGTTGCTGGCTTTTTACACAGCTCTAGTAGTGAATATTCATATATCAGTGATGCTGGCTTTTTACACAGCTTATTGCACAGGTTTAGTAGTGAATATGTATATAACAGTGATGTTGTTAGATTTTTACACAGCTGTAGTAGTCAATATTCATATAACAGTGATGTTGCTGGATTTTTACACTGCTGTTGTAGTGAATATTCATATAACAGTGATGTTGCCGGCTTATTGCACAGTTGTAGTAGTGAATATTCATATATCAGTGATGTTGTCGGCTTTTTGCACATCTGAAGTAGTGAATTTTCATATATCAGTGATGTTGCCGGGTTTTTACACAGTTGTAGTAGTGAATATTCATATAACAGTGATGTTGCTGGATTTTTACTCAGCTGTAGTAGTGAATATTCATATATCAGTGATGCTGCTGGCTTTTTACACAGCTGTAGTAGTGAATATTCATATATCAATGATGTTGCTGGCTTTTTGCACAGCTGTAGTAGTGAATATTCATACATCAGTGATGTTGCCTGCTTTTTACACAGCTGGTGTAGTGAAAATTCATATTATCAGTGATGATTCTGGCTTATTGCACAGGTGTAGTAGTAAATATTCATAGATCAGTGATGTTGCTGGCTATTTACACAGGTGTAGTAGTGAATATTCATAAATCAGTAATGCTGCCAGCTTTTTACACAGCTGGTGTAGTGAAAATTCATATTATCAGGGATGTTTTTTTATTATTATTATTATTATTATTATTATTATTATTACTATTATCAGGTATTTGTAGAGCGCCAACAGATTCCACAGTGCTGTAAACATAGTTGGTGTACAGGATAGCTTTTGTAGGGGTCAGGTGGGTAGAGGGCCCTGCCGAGAGTTTCACTGTTGTAGTCGGCTCTTATGAAGCTGGGCCCATAGGCTTACATTCTAAGGAGTTCAAGGGGAAAGCAATGGAGTTAGGAAAGGTTAGTGTTGGTTGTATGCATCCCTGAATAGTAGAGTGTTTAGGGAGTGCTTGAAGCTGTTAAAACTAGGGGAGAGTCTTATGGAGCGAGGCAGGGAATTCCACAAGATGGGGGCCAGTCTGAAGAAGTCCTGTAAACGGGAATGTGAGGAAGTAACAAGAGAGGAGGAGAGGAGGAGATCCTGAGCTGATCGAAGGGGACGGGAGGGATAGTATCTATAGACAAGTTCTGAGATGTAGGGGGGAGCAGTGCAGTTCAGAGCACGATTTTTCTGGCTTATTGCACAGGTGCATTAGTAAATATTCATATATCAGTGATGTTGCTGGCTTTTTGCATATCTGTAGTAGTGAATATTCATATATCAGTGATGCTGCCGGCTTTTTGCACATCTGTAGTCGTGAATATTCATATATCAGTGATGTTACTGGCTTTTTGCACATCTGTAGTAGTGAATATTCATATAATAGTGATGTTGCTATCTTTTTACACAGCTGTAGTAGTGAATATTCATATATCAGTGATGTTGCCAGCTTTTTGCACAGGTATACTAGTGAATATTAATATAACAGTGACGTTGCTGGCTTTTCACACAGCTGCAGTAGTAAATATTCATATAACAGTGATGTTGTTGGCTTTTTGCACAGCTGTAGTAGTGAATATTCATATATCAGTGATGTTGCCGGCTTTTTTCACAGTTGTAGTAGTGAATATTCATATATCAGTGATGTTGTCGGCTTTTTGCAAAGCTGTATTCGTGAATATTCATATAACAGCGATGTTGCTGGCTTTTTGCACATCTGTAGTAGTAAATATTTATATATCAGTGATGTTGCCGGCTTTTTACACAGCTGTAGTAGTAAATATTTATATATCAGTGACGTTGTCTGCTTTTTACAGCGCTGTAGCAGTGAATATTCATATATCAGTGATGTTGCCGTTTTTTTGCACAGCTGTAGTAGTGAATATTCATATATCAGTGATGCTGTCGGCTTTTTACACAGCTGCAGTAGTGAATATTCATATATCAGTGATGTTGTTGGCTTTTTGCACAGCTGTACTAGTGAATATTCATAAAGCAGTGATGCTGCCGGCTTTTTACACAGCTGTAGTAGTGAATATTCATATATCAGTGATGCTACCAGCTTTTTACACAGCTGTAGTAGTGAATATTCATATATCACTGATGTTGCCAGCTTTTTGCACAGGTGTAGTAGTGAATATTCATATAACAGTGATGTTGCTGGCTTTTTACACAGCTGTAGCAGTGAATATTCATATATCTGTGATGTTGCCGGCTTTTTAGACAGCTGTAGTAGTAAATTTTCATATATCAGTGATGGTGCCGGCTTTTTACACAGCTGTAGTAGTGAATATTCATAAATCAATGATGTTGCCAGCTTTTTGCACAGGTGTAGTAGTAAATATTCATATATCAGTGATGTTGCCAGCTTTTTGCACATCTGTAGTAGTGAAAATTCATATATCAGTGATGCTGCCAGCTTTTTGCACAGTTGTAGTAGTGAATATTCATATATCAGTGATGTTGCCGGCTTTTTGCACATCTGTAGTAGTGAATATTCATATAATAGTGATGTTGCTGGCTTTTTATACAGCTCTAGTAGTGAATATTCATATATCAGTGATGCTGGCTTTTTACACAGCTGTAGTAGTGAATATTCATATATCAGTGATGTTGCCAGCTTTTTGCACAGGTGTAGTAGTGAATATGTATAGAACAGTGATGTTGTTAGATTTGTACACAGCTGTAGTAGTGAATATTCATATAACAGTGATGTTGCTGGCTTTTTACACCGCTGTTGTAGTGAATATTCATATAACAGTGATGTTGCCGGCTTTTTGCACAGCTTTAGTAGTGAATATTCATATATCAGTGATGTATGAATATTCATATAACAGTGATGTTGCCGGCTTTGTGCACATCTGTAGTAGTAAATATTCATATATCAGTGATGTTGTTGGTTTTTTGCACAGCTGTAGTAGTACTAGTGAATATTCACATATCAGTGATGTTGCTGGCTTTTTGCACAGCTGTAGTAGTGAATATTCATACATCAGTAATGTTGCCTGCTTTTTACACAGCTGGTGTAGTGAAAATTCATATTATCAGTGATGATTCTGGCTTATTGCATAGGTGTAGTAGTAAATATTCATAGATCAGTGATGTTGCTGGCTATTTGCATAGGTGTAGTAGTGAATATTCATATATCAGTAATGCTGCCGGCTTTTTACACAGCTGTTGTAGTGAATATTCATATAACAGTGATGTTGCCGGATTTTTACACAGCTGTAGCAGTGAATATTCATATATCTGTGATGTTGCCGGCATTTTTACAAAGCTGTAGTAGTAAATTTTCATATATCAGTGATGCTGCCGGCTTTTTACACAGCTGTAGTAGTGAATATTCATATATCAGTGATGCTGCCGGCTTTTTACACAGCTGTAGTAGTGAATATTCATATATCAGTGATGCTGTCGGCTTTTTACACAGCTGCAGTAGTGAATATTCATATATCACTGATGTTGCCAGCTTTTTGCACAGGTGTAGTAGTGAATATTCATATAACAGTGATGTTGCTGGCTTTTTACACAGCTGTAGCAGTGAATATTCATATATCTGTGATGTTGCCGGCTTTTTAGACAGCTGTAGTAGTAAATTTTCATATATCAGTGATGGTGCCGGCTTTTTACACAGCTGTAGTAGTGAATATTCATAAATCAATGATGTTGCCAGCTTTTTGCACAGGTGTAGTAGTAAATATTCATATATCAGTGATGTTGCCAGCTTTTTGCACATCTGTAGTAGTGAAAATTCATATATCAGTGATGCTGCCAGCTTTTTGCACAGTTGTAGTAGTGAATATTCATATATCAGTGATGTTGCCGGCTTTTTGCACATCTGTAGTAGTGAATATTCATATAATAGTGATGTTGCTGGCTTTTTATACAGCTCTAGTAGTGAATATTCATATATCAGTGATGTTGGCTTTTTACACAGCTGTAGTAGTGAATATTCATATATCAGTGATGTTGCCAGCTTTTTGCACAGGTGTAGTAGTGAATATGTATAGAACAGTGATGTTGTTAGATTTGTACACAGCTGTAGTAGTGAATATTCATATAACAGTGATGTTGCTGGCTTTTTACACCGCTGTTGTAGTGAATATTCATATAACAGTGATGTTGCCGGCTTTTTGCACAGCTTTAGTAGTGAATATTCATATATCAGTGATGTATGAATATTCATATAACAGTGATGTTGCCGGCTTTTTGCACATCTGTAGTAGTAAATATTCATATATCAGTGATGTTGTTGGTTTTTTGCACAGCTGTAGTAGTACTAGTGAATATTCACATATCAGTGATGTTGCTGGCTTTTTGCACAGCTGTAGTAGTGAATATTCATACATCAGTAATGTTGCCTGCTTTTTACACAGCTGGTGTAGTGAAAATTCATATTATCAGTGATGATTCTGGCTTATTGCACAGGTGTAGTAGTAAATATTCATAGATCAGTGATGTTGCTGGCTATTTGCATAGGTGTAGTAGTGAATATTCATATATCAGTAATGCTGCCGGCTTTTTACACAGCTGTTGTAGTGAATATTCATATAACAGTGATGTTGCCGGCTTTTTACACAGCTGTAGCAGTGAATATTCATATATCTGTGATGTTGCCGGCATTTTTACAAAGCTGTAGTAGTAAATTTTCATATATCAGTGATGCTGCCGGCTTTTTACACAGCTGTAGTAGTGAATATTCATATATCAGTGACGTTGCCAGCTTTTTGCACAGGTGTAGTAGTAAATAGTCATATATCAGTGATGTTGCCAGCTTTTTGCACATCTGTAGTAGTGAAAATTCATATATCAGTGATGCTGCCAGCTTTTTGCACAGTTGTAGTAGTGAATATTCATATATCAGTGATGTTGCCGGCTTTTTGCACATCTGTAGTAGTTAATATTAATATATCAGTGATGCTGCCAGCTTTTTGCACAGTTGTAGTAGTGAATATTCATATATCAGTGATGTTGACGGCTTTTTGCACATCTGTAGTAGTGAATATTCATATAATAGTGATGTTGCTGGCTTTTTACACAGCTCTAGTAGTGAATATTCATATATCAGTGATGCTGGCTTTTTACACAGCTGTAGTAGTGAATATTCATATATCAGTGATGTTGCCAGCTTATTGCACAGGTTTAGTAGTGAATATGTATATAACAGTGATGTTGTTAGATTTTTACACAGCTGTAGTAGTGAATATTCATATAACAGTGATGTTGCTGGATTTTTACACCGCTGTTGTAGTGAATATTCATATAACAGTGATGTTGCCGGCTTATTGCACAGTTGTAGTAGTGAATATTCATATATCAGTGATGTTGTCGGCTTTTTGCACATCTGAAGTAGTGAATTTTCATATATCAGTGATGTTGCCGGGTTTTTACACAGTTGTAGTAGTGAATATTCATATAACAGTGATGTTGCTGGATTTTTACACAGCTGTAGTAGTGAATATTCATATATCAGTGATGCTGCTGGCTTTTTACACAGCTGTAGTAGTGAATATTCATATAACAGTGATGTTGCTGGCTTTTTGCACATCTGAAGTAGTGAATATTCATATATCAGTGATGTTGCCAGCTTTTTGCACAGGTGTAGTAGTGAATATTCATATAACAGTGAAGTTGCTGGCTTTTTACACAGCTATTGTAGTGCATATTCATATAACAGTGATGCTGCTGGCTTTTTACACAGCTGTAGAAGTGAATATTCATATATCAGTGATGTTGCTGGCTTTTTGCACAGCTGTAGTAATGAACATTTATATATCAGTGATGTTGCCGGCTTTTTGCACAGTTATAGCAGTGAATATTCATATATCAGTGATGTTGACGTCTTTTTGCACAGCTGTAGTCGTGAATATTCGTATAACAGCGATGTTGCTGGCTTTTTGCACATCTGTAGTAGTAAATATTCATATATCAGTGATGTTGTTGGCTTTTTGTACAGCTGTAGTAGTGAATATTCACATATCAGAGATGTTACTGGCTTTTTGCACAGCTGTAGTAGTGAATATTCATACATCAGTGATGTTGCCTGTTTTTTACACAGCTGTTGTAGTGAAAATTCATATATCAGTGATGTTTCTGGCCTATTGCACTGGTGTAGTAGTAAATATTCATATATCAGTGATGTTGCTGGCTATTTGCATAGATGTAGTAGTGAATATTCATATATCAGTGATCTTGCTGGCTTTTTGCACATCTGTGGTAGTAAATATTGATATATCAGTGATGCTGCCGGCTTTTTGCCCATCTGTAGTAGTGAATATTCATATATCAGTAATGCTGTCGGCTTTTTACACATCTGTAGTGGTGATAATTCATATATCAGTGATGTTGCCGGCTTTTTACACAGCTGTGGTAGTGAATATTCATATATCAGTGATGTTGCCGGCTTTTTACACAGTTGTAGTAGTGAATATTCATATAAGAGTGATGTTGCTGGCTTTTTACACAGCTGTAGTAGTGAATATTCATATATCAGTGATGTTGTTGACTTGTTACACAGCTGTAGTAGTGAATATTCATAAAACAGTGATGTTGATGGCTTTTGCACATCTGAACTAGTGAATTTTCATATATCAGTGATGTTGCTGGCTTTTTACACAGTTGTAGTAGTGAATATTCATATAACAGTGATGTTGCTGGCTTTTTACACAGCTGTAGTAGTGAATATTCATATATCAGTGATGTTGCTGGCTTTTTGTGCACCCCTTCTGTTACAGAGAGCAAGAATACCTAAGCTTCAAGGTGGTGGTGCCAAGTATGAAGATATAAGGGGTTAATATAAGCTACCCTTTGCTCTTGTAGTTGTGCACAGTAGCCTAATGGAAATCTAAATTTTACTTGTATGAGTCAAAAAGGACATACAATTGAAAAACAATATTTCAAATTTGCTATGATTAGCAAATGTATTTTGTTGTTTTGGTATCCTTTGTTGAATTTTAACTCCTTTTTATTAGAGCATACTTAGGTATTCTCAGAAGCATGTACTTGTTTTGAATTTTAGAAGGCAGCTGTGTTTGAAACAATTTTTGTAACAATGTGTATACGTAAAGTGTTCAGGACACATGCATACTCAACTTGTCACAGTATAAAGGTAAAGGAACATGAAACTCATTTTCATGACTCAGATAGAGCATACAATTTTAAGTAATTTTACAATGAAATCCTATTGCCTAATTTGCTTGATTCTCTTGCTATCCTTTGTTGATCTAGGTAGGCTCGGGACCAGCAATGCACTATTCGGGGCTAGCTGCTGACTGGTGGCTGCATATATATGCCTTTTGTCATTGGCTCACCCAATGTGTTCTGCTAGCTCCCAGTAGTGCATTGCAGCTTCTGAGCTTTTGAGATGCGCAAACAGTGAGTCATAAGATTCCATCACCTCTCTGTATTGCATCCTTCTGAAAAATTGTTGTTACAGAGCCAAACTGGCCATTGAAGAGGAAAAAATGTTAATAAGGTAAAATTAAAAACTTTATTGAACTCTTTGATCACAAACTAACGCACCAAACGAATCAAATAGTTATGTGTTTGCGACCAAAATTTTATTTTTTTAAAATTTTGTAATAATAAACATTTTTACTTTTTAACCATTTTCACTGTTGAATGTATAGGTCCTTATTAAGAGCAAATTTCATTATTCAGTAGCGAAATCATTTTATTTCCCCTTACTATAATGGAGTAGACATATTTAAAATTTATTTTGCCATGCTTAAAAGGATAGTCTAGTCAAAATTAAACGTTCATTATTCAGATAGCGCATGCAATTTTAAGCAACTTTCTAATTTACTCTTATTATCAATTTTTCTTTGTTCTCTTGGTATCTTTATTTTAAAAAGTTGGAAAGTTAGCTTAGTAGCCTGCACATTTTTAGCTCAGCACCTGGGTAGCATTTAGACACCAATTAGCAAGCGCTACTCAGGTGCTGCACCATAAATGGGCCGGCTTCTAAGCTTACATTTCAACAATGAAAAATTGTTAATAGGAGTAAATTAGAAAGTTGCTTACATTTGCCTTCTCTATTTGAATCATGACTATACTATCCCTTTAATTTTTTTTATAAGGAATTTAGTGTTAAAGATTAATGTTCCTTTAAGCACTCAAGTTGATCAAATGTAGATAGATAGGAATGGATTTAGGGCTCCATCTAGCAAACGTATGAGAGAGCCTGCAGCCAATAGTTAAAGGGACATAGTACTCATATGCTAAATCACTTAAAACTGATGCAGTATAACTGTAAAAAGCTGAAAGGAAAATATCACCTCAGCATCTCTATGTAAAATAGGAAGATATTTTACCTCACAATCTCCTCAGCTCACCAGAGTAAGTTATGTGTAATAAGTTATACTTCAGCTGCTGTCAATTTGCAGGTAAAACAAAATTTAAAAAGGAAGAAATTAACTGCAGTCAATCAGCATCGACAGTGCTGAGGTCATGAACTCTTTTACTATGATCTCATGAGATTTCACTTAACTCTCATGAGATTTTATAGTAAACTTCCTTAAACTGAATAGGGAAATAATATGAGTGTGCATGAGGCTCACTCCATTGCCTGTCCCGGGACAGGCATACTGATTTGCTGCTTAAAGTCCTTTGCAATGGGGTCTCAATACTTAGGACATTTTGAGGTAAAATATCTTTCTTTTTTACATAGAGATGTTCAGGTGATATACAGCTATGCTGTATCACTTTCAAGTGTTTCAACATTTGGGTATCATGGCCCTTTAAGAAGCAGCGGTTTTAAGACCACTATTTATTAGCTTCTCTGCCACCTCTGAGCAGGTGGTTTAAAATCACCCTGCACCATGGTGATTGACAGCCTCTGCTCTCACGTTATTTGTTGTGTGAGAGAAGTGGGTAGTATTGCATGAGTGGCTGTTCGTGCATTGATAAATGGGGGCAGTACAATGCTGTCCGCTCTATCACTGGAGGACAGGTTCACTAGTTGGGAATCTTGCTTGCCCACACAATGATAAATGGAACTATAAGTATTTAAAAGTATTCATTATTTTCTTTATGAGGTTTGATAATAAAATTATAAAACATAGATTCATAAGAAAACATTGTACAGATACAAAAATATGTACTTTTTTTTTAATATGTGAGCACTAAAATCTGTTTAATAAATATAGATACCCTGCTATATAATGTACAATCTAGATTTTATTGTACATTTTTTTTGCAAATATACAGCTTAGAAAGAAACTCTGTTAAAATGTTAGTGAATAAAGCAGATAAAAGTCTATTAATCCAATTCATTGCACCTCTCTCTGGTACCAAGGTGTTAAATCTCTTATACTATTTCTTAACAAAGAATATTTAAAATGCGTTGCTTGTTGGTCTTGCTAAAAGAGAAACCTGTTTAAAAAAATCTGTGATTTATATGATCAACATAATACAGGCAGTACAAAGGAAGTTTGTTAACAATAAGTAAAATAATATATTTCTGCGCCAAGCAAGTGGTTCTATTATTAAAAGCAATTTGTATAGATCCACAATTGTAAAGTCTTTGCCAAATGTTCCATCACAACTAAACAATTTTGTTGTCACAGTATTTAGTTGATTATGATGTCTGCTGCAGCTTTATTTATCTTTATTGGATTCTTGTTTATCGATTGAATTGGGACCACAAGACTAGGGTAATTCTGTGTTTGCCACAGTTTGAAGAATGAGCTTAGGTTTTGTCACTGTCAAATTTTATATAATTGACTGACTCTTGTGGTGTTTTACATGCAGTGAAATCAAACTGGTGCTACAAAGAACTATATAAAACACATTTATTTATTGGTTTAACGGCTACTTTTCTCAGTGAGACTCCTACTTCTAAAAAAAAACTGTATGATTCTTCTTTTCATCTGTGTCATATTTATCTGATGCAGGATCTAAAATATATAGGACTAGTTTACAAATGCAGCGGTATTTTGCGTTTTCGCTATAGCGAAAACTCTGCTAGTATTTTCATTTTTGCGCTAGTCGGATGGCCCTGGTATTACAAGTTGAAAGTAAACAGTTTTTTCTCCAGAGGTAACCCGAATTGCGCAAAAAGTCGAAATTCAAAAATCGCAATCTCGTTCACCCCACTCTCTTGCACAAACATCATCACATATTCTCAATAGCGCTAACCCAACATGAAATTATGAATATTTCATTTTCCAATGTTCTTTACGTAATGTAATATGTTCTATTTATTCATAAATAAATATTTCTACATACATCTGATGTTTTTTTAAACAAATATATATTTATACCTATACAGCGCTGCGGAATCTGTTGGCGCTTTATAAATAAAAAATAATAATAATATATATATACACATGATTATATATAGGTATAGATATATACAGATTTATATAGAAATATCTATTTATAAATACATAGAACCATTTCTGTTATGTGCAGAATATTGGAATGTGAAATATTTACAGTAAATACATAATTAAAACCTTTATTAAATATGAATACAGCATAATATGCTTTTATATGTTTTCATCTATTTTGCGACAAAAGGCTCTAATGCACTTATATATATGTCTATATGTGTGTACATATATGTCTGTAAATACATATATACGCATATAAATACAATAATACATATGTACACATATATAGACATCTATATTTAAATATATATATATATATATACACACACACAAACACACACACACATATATATATATATATGTATATATATATATATATATATATATATATATATATACATATCCATATCCATCTTTAGACAAATATATGTATGTATTTCAATATTAAAGCCCTTTGGCGGCTTTTTTTTTTTTTTTTAATACCGCCGAGCAGGCCCAGCGCTTGCATAAAGCATGTAGGCAGCCGCCTTATGCGCTCAAGCAGGGGGGCGCAATCTTGGCAACACAATATTTTTTCTTATATATTTTTTTTTAAGCCAACATTTAGTGTGTGGCGTGCCTGCCTATTTTGTTTTCAGCACACTTGAGTTTCTTCACTCATATTATTTCCGGTCTTAAGGAGCGCTGCCAGCCAGCCTCCAGGAGTTTTTGACTTTTTACCTTCTTCCATTTAAAAACTGGCGGCAGCCATCACAGCCAAGGGCTGAATACATTTCATGACGGGCTATAGGCAATATGTTGCACTGTGCAGCACAAATTGTTAGCTGCCTGTTGCAGCACAAAGTGTTGGCTGCCTGTCTGGGGTAAAAAACTTAAGTCTGACTAAGTTTTTTACCCTAGGGACAGCTGAGGCAGGCAGTTTTTAAAAGAACGATAGCAGAGCCAGAGCCGGGTTGGAGGCTGGAGGCCAGGAGCACAATGCTTGAGAGCAGAAGTGTCACCATCAGGTGCACACTTTGGACACTGCCGCCACCCCCCCCATGCAGCGATGCTTGGTTCCAGCACACAGGGGTCACAGTGGGACATGTGGTGCCCTCCCTTACTCTGTGCTCCAACTCCTTGGATGGATGGTTCCCAGAGTCAAGCTATATGAATAGCACTGGTGTGTCCCTGCTGTTCAGTGCTCCCACCCAGAGAAGTTCCTCTCAGTTACAGCCCCATCATGCTGCAGACTATCAACAACATGGCCAATATTAATTGTTATGCAGCACAACCACTGTCTGATTTGCTATTCAGCGCAATCACTGTCTGATTTGCTATTCAGCACAACCACTGTCTGATTTGTTATGCAGCACAACCACTGTCTGATTTGTTATGCAGCACAACCACTGTCTGATTTGCTATGCAGCACAACCACTGTCTGATTTGCTATGCAGCACAACCACTGTCTGATTTAGTTTGCAGCACAACCACTGTCTGATGTGTAATGCAGCGCAATCACTGTCTGATTTGTTATGCAGCACAAACACTGTCTGATTTGTTATGCAGCACAACCACTGTCTGATTTGCTATGCAGCACAACCACTGTCTGATTTGCTATGCAGCACAACCACTGACTGATTTGCTATGCAGCACAACCACTGTCTGATTTGTTATGCAGCACAACCACTGTCTGATGTGTTATGCAGCACAATCACTGTCTGATTTGTTATGCAGCACAAACACTGTCTGATTTGTTATGCAGCACAACCACTGTCTGATGTGCTATGCAGCACAACCACCGTCTGATGTGCTATGCAGCACAACCACTGTCTGATTTGCTATGCAGCACAACCACTGTCTGATTTGCTATGCAGCACAACCTTTTAAAAATAAATACATACTTACCTGTAAAATAAAACCTAAGCTAGCTACAATATTACTAATAGTTATATTGTATCTATCTTAGGTTTTATTTTTATTTCACAGGTAAGTTTGTATTTATTTTAACTAGGTAGACTAGTTAGTAAATAGTTATTAACTATTTACTAACTATCTGAAAATGGCATTTAGATGGGCATTGCCCTTAATAGGGTATTTAGCTCTTTTGCGATGTCCTGAAAAGGGCAATCAGCTCTTTTTAGGAATTGCCCAAACCCTAACCAAAAAAAAAACCCACCCAAAAAAAACCTTATAAAAACCTAACACTAACCCCCGACGATCCACTTACAGTTATCGAAGTCCGGACATCCATCCTCATCCAGCCAGCGAAGTCCTCATCCAAGCGGCAAGAAGTCTTCATCCAGGAGGGCTCTTTGATCTTCATCCATCCGGCAAAGTCCTCATCCAAGTGGAAAGAAGTCTTCATCCAGACGGCATCTTCTATCTTCATCCATCCGGCGTGGAGCGGGTCCTTCTTCTAGACATCCGGCACGGAGCATCCTCTTCATGCGGTCACCGCCGTAAACTGAAGTTTCCCTTTAAGTAACATCATCAAAGAGAGCGTCCCTTGAATTCCTATTGGCTGAAAGATTTCTATCAGCCAATAGGAATTAAAGGTGAAAAAATCCTATTGCCTCTTCATACGGTCGCCGCCGTAAACTGAAGTTTCCCTTTAAGTGACGTCATCAAAGAGGGCGTCCCTTGAATTCCTATTGGCTGAAAGATTTCTATCAGCTACTAGGAATTAAAGGTGAAAAAATCCTATTGGCTGTTGCAATCAGCCAATAGGATTGAGCTTTCATCCTATTGGCTGTTGCAATCAGCCAATATTATTGAGCTCACATTCTATTGGCTGATTGGAACAGCCAATAGAATGCAAGCTCAATCCTATTGGCTGATTGGATCAGCCAATAGGATGAAAACTCAATCCTATTAGCTGATTGCAACAGCCAATAGGATTTTTTCAACCTTAATTCCGATTGGCTGATAGAATGCTATCAGCCAATAAGAATCTAAGGGACGCCATCTTGGATGACGTCATTTAAAGGAACCTTCATTCAGGAAGAAGATGTCGAACAAAGACGATGCTCCGCATCGGATGTCTTGAAGCTGGAGCCGCTCCGCGCCGGATGGATGAAGATAGAAGATGCCGTCTGGGTGAAGACTTCTGCGGGCTTGGATGAAGACTTCTGCCGGCTTCTTGGAGGATGGATGTCGGATCTTCAAAACTGTAAGTGAATCTTCAGGGGTTAGTGTTAGGATTTTTTAAGGGTGTATTGGGTGGGTTTTATTTTTAGGGGTTTGGGCTGCAATAGAGCTAAATGCCCTTTTAAGGGCAATGCCCATCCAAATGCCCTTTTCATGGCAATGGGGAGCTTAGGTTTTTTTAGTTAGGTTTTTTTTTTTTTTTTTAATATATACTTTATTAGTTTTTCAAATAAAATAAACAAGTACAGCATTAGTATGACCAAAGCGTACTATTCCAGTGACAAACATAAATAATGGATACATAAGAAAACACAGAGCGTGCAACAAGAGATCTTATAAATGTATGTAGCCTCTATATCCAACATAGAGGGATAACAAATTGTACACTTAGTTAAAACTGAGTAGGTGTGGGATGGCGTACCGACACTACTAGGCGAAGATACAATGTCTTAAGTCTCAAAGTTAGGGAGCCATGTCGTATCAAACCTGTTCTTCCATTCTGCCCACATTAGTTCAAAGAAGTCAACTCTACCCCTGGAGTAATATATAGGCTTTTCCATGGTGTAGATATAGGCCATGGTTTGAGTAATGTCAGACCAAGATGGAGGGTTAATTCTCTTCCAAGCTTTTGCAATGTGAAGTTTAACCGCTGAAAGGAGATAGATGCTTAATGAAGCGTAGTGTCTGGGGAGTTTACAAGTACCCACATGGAGTAAGGCAACTTCTGGGGTGCAGGGGAGAGAAATACCCATATTCGATAAGTTTGAAAAGCATTTGATCCAGGTGGGCTTTAGTTAGGTTTTTATTTGGGGGGGGTGGTTGTGTGGGAGGGGGTTTACTGTTGGGGGGTATTTGTACTTTTTATTTACAGGTAAAAGAGCTGATGTATTTGGGGCAATGCCCCACAAAAGGCCCTTTTAAGGGCTATTTGTAGTTTAATGTAGGCTAGGGTTTTTTTTATTTTGGGGGGGTTATTTTCATAGGGCCCTTAGATTAGGTATAATTAGCTTAAATCTTTGATCATTTATTTTTTATTTTGTGTAACTTAGTGTTTATTTTTTTTTTGTAACTTAGTGTTTGTTATTTTCTGTAACTTAGTGATTTTTTAGTGTAGATTTAAATTATTTGAGTAGGGTTAGGTTTTTAAATATATAATATAGGTAATTTAATTTGCAGTTTAATGTAATTTTAGTATAACAGTTAGGGTAGATTAATTATTAATTTAATATAGTTTAATGTAATTTTAGTATAACAGTTAGGGTAGATTAATTATTAATTTAATATAGTTTAATGTAATTTTAGTATAACAGTTAGGGTAGATTAATTATTAATTTAATATAGTTTAATGTAATTTTAGTATAATAGTTAGGGCGATTAATTATTAGTTTTTATATAGTTTAATGTAATTTTAGTATAACAGTTAGGGTAGATTAATTATTAATTTAATATAGTTTAATGTAATTTTAGTATAATAGTTAGGGTAGATTAATTAGTAGTTTAATATAGTTTAATGTCATTTTAGTATAACAGGGTAGGTTAATTATTAGTTTAATATAGTTTAATTTAAATCTAAAGGTAAGTTTAAATTTATTATAAGATAGGGATTAGTTAATATTTAATGTGCAGTTAGCGGGTTGTTAGGTTTAGGGGTTAATAGGTTAATTTAGTTTATGGCGATGTGGGGGGGCTGTCGGTTTAGGGGCTAATAACTTTATTTAGTTGCGGTGGGCTCTGTGAGCGGCGGGATAGGGGTTAATAACATAATGTAGGTGTCGGCTGTGTAGGGGGTGGCAGATTAGGGGTTAAGAACATAATGTAGGTGGCGGCGGGGTCTGGGAGCTGCGGAATAGGGGTTAATACGTTTATTAGAGTTGCGGTGGGCTCCGGGAATGGCGGTTTAGGGGTTAATAACTTTATTTAGTTGCGGCAGGGTCGGGGAGTGGCGGGATAGGGATTAAACAGTTTAGTATAGTGGCAGTGTTTACTGACAGTATATAAATAAAGCTGGGAAAAAGACAAATAGCAGCGAGATCGATGACTGTTAGTTAACAACAGTCCGCTGCTCATCGCTGGTGCGCGGCTTTTTGACAGCTTTTTTGTTAAATTTGGAGAGCGTATTCAGGTCCGTGGCCACAATGTTAGGCAATGTCAGGCGAGCGTATTGGTGCCGGCGAATGCAGCACAGTTGACGGCTTGATAATTAGGCCTCTATCTCAGTAAAAATACAATGTAATAGCACTTACTTTGAATTTGAAATTAGTTAATCCAATTTTCCATCCCCTTGTATCATGTGACAGCCATCAGCCAATCACAAAAACATAATTTATGCTTACCTGATAAATTTATTTCTCTTGTAGTGTATCCAGTCCACGGATCATCCATTACTTATGGGATATATTCTCCTTCCCAACAGGAAGCTGCAAGAGTCCACCCACAGCAAAGCTGCTATATAGCTCCTCCCCTAACTGCCATTACCAGTCATTCGACCGAAAACATGCAGAGAAAGGAAAACCATAGGGTGCAGTGGTGACTGTAGTTTAATGGAAAAATTACCTGCCTTAAAGTGACAGGGCGGGCCGTGGACTGGATACACTACAAGAGAAATAAATTTATCAGGTAAGCATAAATTATGTTTTCTCTTGTTAAGTGTATCCAGTCCACGGATCATCCATTACTTATGGGATACCAATACCAAAGCTAAAGTACACGGATGATGGGAGGGACAAGGCAGGTACTTAAACGGAAGTTACCACTGCCTGTAAAAAACCCTTTCTCCCAAAAATAGCCTCCGAAGAAGCAAGGTATCAAATTTGTTAAATTTGAAAAAGTATGAAACGCAGACCAAGACTCCGTCTTGTAATCTGTTCAACAGAAGCCACATTTAAAAAAGGCCTAAGTGAAAACCACAGCTCTAGTAGAATGAGCGGTAATCCCTTCAGGAGGCTGCTGTCCAGCAGTCTCATAAGCTAAATGAATTATGCTTTTTAACCAAAAAGACAGAGAGGTTGCTGAAGTCCTTTGACCTCTCCTCTGTCCAGAATAGACAACAAACAAGGTGAATGTTTGATGAAAATCTGTAGAAGCTTGTAAGTAAAACTTTAAAACACGAACCACGTCCAAATTGTGTAATAGACGTTCCTTCTTTGAAGAAGGATTAGGATACAAGAATGGAACAACAATCTCTTGAGTGATATTCTTGTTAGATACCACCTTAGGTAAAAACCCAGGTTGGTACACAGGACTACCTTATCCATACGGAGAACCAGATAAGGAGAATCACATTGCAACGCAGATAACTCAGAGACTCTATGAGCCGAGGAAATAGCTACCAAAAAGGAACTTTCCAAGATAGAAGTTTGATATCTATGGAATGAAAAGGTTCAAATGGAACTCCTTGAAGAACCTTAAGAACCAGCTTTAAGCTCCATGGCGGAGCAACATTTTTAACCACAGGCTTGGTTCTAACCAAAGCCTGACCAAATGCCTGAACGTCTAGAATACCTGCCAGACGCTTGTGCAAAAGAATAGACAGAGTAGAAATCTGTCCTTTTAAAGAACTAGCTGACAACCCTTTTCTCAAAATCATCTTGGAGAAAAGATAATATCCTGGGAATCCAGACTTTACTCCATGAGTAACCCTTGGATTCATAACAATAAGATATTTACAACATATCTTATGTTAAATTTTCCTAGAGACAGGCTTTTATGCCTGTATTAAGGTATCAATTACTGACTCGGAGAAGCCATGCTTTGATAACATCAAGCGTTCTGTCTCCAGGCAGTCCATCTCAGATTAGTTATATTTAGATGGTTGAAAAGACCCTGAGGTAGAGGGTCCTGTCTCAGAAGCAGAGACCGTGGTGGAAAGGATGACATGTCCACCAGATCTGCATACCAGGTCCTGCGTGGCCACGCAGGCGCTGTCAAAAGCACCAAAGCACTCTCCTGCTTGATCTTGTGCAAACCTCTCCGGAGGGAATTCCCACTCCCCCGGATGAAAAGTCTGACGACTTAGAAAATCTGCCTCCCAGTTCTCAACACCTGGGATAGGGATAGCTTTTAGACAAGAGTGAGTCTCTGTCCAGTGAATTATTTTAAGACTTCTAACATTACTAGGGAACTTCTGTTCCCCCTTGATGGTTGATGTAAGCCACAGTCGTGATATTGTCCGACTGAAATATGATGTACCTCAGAGTTGCTAACTGAGGCCAAGTCTGAAAAGCATGGAATATCGCTCCCAGTTCCAGAATATTCATTAGAAGGAGGGTCTCCTCCTGAGTCCACTATCCCTGAGCCTTCAGGGAGTTCCAGACTGTATCCCAACCTAAAAGGCTGGCATCTGTTGTAACAATTGTCCCATCTGACCTGCGGAAGGTCATACCCTTGGACAGATGGACCCGAGATAGTCACCAGAGAAGAGAATCTCTGGTTTCTTGGTCCGGATTTAACAGGAGAACAAATCTGTGTAATCCCCGTTCCTCTGGCTGAGCATGCATAGTTGCAGTGGTCTGAAATGTAGGCGTGCAAACGGTACTATGTCCCTTGCCGCTACCATTAAGCCGATTACATTCATGTACTGAGCTACCAAAGGGCGCGGATGGAATGAAGAACACGGCAGAAATTTAGAAAATTTGACAACCTGGATTCCGTCAGGTAAATTTTAATTTCTACAAAATCTATCAGAATCCCTAGGAGGGAAACCCTTGATATTGGGGATAGAGAACTCTTTCCTTGTTCACTTTCCACCCATGCGATCTCAGAAATGCCAGTACTACGTCCATATGAGACTTGGCAACTTGGATGTTTGACGCCTGTATCAGGATGTCGTCTAAATAAGGGGCCACTTCTATGCCCCGCGGCCTAAGGACCGCCAAAGTGACCCCAGAACCTCCATAAAGATTCTAGGGGCTGTAGTTAACCCAAAGGAAAGAGCTACAAACTGGTAATGCCTGTCTAGAAAGGCAAACCTGAAAAACCGATGGTGATCTTTATGCATCGTAATGTGAGGATAAGCATCCTTCAAATCCATTGTAGTCCTCTATTGACTCTCCTGGATCATAGTTAAGATGGTACGAATAGTTTCCATCTTAAATGATAGAATTCTAAAGAATTTGTTTAAGATCTTTTAGATCCAAAATAGGTCTGAAGGTTTCCTTTCCTTGGGAACCACAAACCGATTTGAGGAAAACTGTGTCCCTGTTCCTCTATTGGAACTGAATGGGTCACGTACACAATGCAAGAATGTCTCTTTCTTTATCTGGTTTGCAGATAAATGTGAAAGGCAAAAACTCCCCTTTTTTGGGGGGGAAAGCTTTGAAATCCAGAAGATATCTCTGGGGTATAATTTCCAATGCCCAGGGATCCTGGGCATCTCTTGCCCACGCCTGGGCGAAGAATGAAGTCTGCCCCCTATAGGATCCGTTACCAGATAGGGGTCCGTTCCTCATGCTGTTTTAGAGGCAGCAGCAGGCTCCTTGACCTGCTTATCTTTGTTCCAGGTCCGGTTGTCTGCCTTAGAGGAAATTGATGCCACACCTGCCTTGAATTTTCGAAAGGCACGAAAATTAGGCCTTTTTTGTCCCTTGATTTGGACCTGTCCTGAGGAAGGGCATGATCTTTTCCTCCAGTGATATAAGTAATAATCTCCTTCAAACTAGGCCTGAATAGGGTCTGCCCCTTGAAGGGAAGTTAAGTAGCTTATTTATTAAATTCACGACAGCTGACCATGATATAAGCCATAGCGCTCTGCGCGCCAGTATAGTAAAAAACAGAATTCTTAGCCGTTAGTCTAGTCAAAGGAACAAAGGCATCAGAAAACAAAGGAATTGGCTAGCTTAAGTGCTCTAAGCTTGTCAAATATATTCATCCAATGGAGCCTGTAAAGCCTCATCAAGAGACTCAAACCAGAACGCCGCAGCAGCAGTGACAGGAGCAATGCGTGCAAGGGGCTGCAGGATAAAACCTTGTTGAATAAACATTTTTTATCCATTGGATCTAAAAAAGCACAACAGTCCTCGCCAGAGGTAGTGGTACGCTTAGCTAGAGTAGAAACTCTTCTCTCCACCTTAGGAACTGTCTGCCATAAGTCCCGTGTGGTGGCAACTATTAGAAAACATTCTTCTAAAAAATAGGAGGGGAAGAGAACGGCACACCTGGTCTATCCCATTCCTTATGAAAAATTTTAGTAAACCTCTTTAGGTATTGGAAAAACATAAGTACACACCGGCACTGCATATTATTTATCCAGTCTACACAATTTCTCTGGCACTGCGATTGTACACATTCATTCAGAGCAGCTAAAGCCTCCCTGAGCAACAAGTGGAGGTTCTCAATCATAAATTTTAAATGTAGAAATATCAGAATCAAGTTAAATCATCTTCCCTGAGTCACAAATATCACCCACAGACTAAGCATATTGTGAGGTAGTATCAGACATGGTTCTTAAAGCGTCTGTATGCTCTGTATCTACCCCCAGAGCTGTTTTGCTTTCCTTTAATTTCAGGTAGTCTGACTAATACTGCTGCCAGTGTATTATACACAACCTTTGCCATGTCTTGTAAAATAAACGCTATGGGCGCCATTGATATACTTGGCGCCATTTGAGCGTGAGACCCTGGAGCGGGAGTCAAAGGGTCTGACACGTGGGGAGAGTTAGTCGGCATAACTTCCCCCTCGACAGAATCCTCTGGTAAAATAAACGCTATGGGTGCCCTTGATGTACTTGGCGCCATTTGAGCGTGAGTCCCTAAAGCGGGAGTCAAAGGGTCTGACACGTGGGGAGAGTTAGTCGGCATAACTTTCCCCTCGACAGAATCCTCTGGTGATAATGTTTTTAAATACAAAAAATGATCTTTATTGTTTAACATGAAATCAGTACATCTGGTACACATTCTAAAATGGGGTTCCACCATGGCTTTAAACATAATAAACACAGAGCCTCCTCTATGTTAGACATGTTAGAACTAATAAAGAGACTAGTAAGCTTGGAAAACACTTTAAATCAAGTTAACAAGCAAATATAACAAACGTTACTGTGCCTTTAAGAGAAACAAATTTTGTCAAAATTTGAAAAACAGTGAAAAAAGGCAGTAAATCAAACGAAATTTTTACAGTACATGTAATAAGTTAACAGAGCATTGCACCCACTTGCAAATGGATGATTAACCCCTTAATGCAAAAAACAGATAAAAAAAAAAAAAAAAAAAAAAACGACATTTTTTTAAACAGACACAACAAAACTGCCACAGCTGAGCTGTGGATTACCTTCCCTATAACTGTTTCTATGCAAAATTTAAGCCAGCCATGTGGAAAAATTAGGCCCCAATAAGTTTTATCACCAAACATATGTTAAAAAACGATTAAACATGCCAGCAAACGTTTTAAAACACATTCTTATAAGAGTATGTATGTCTATTAATAAGCCTGATCCAGTCGCTATCACTGCATTTAAGGCTTTACTTACATTACTTCGGTATCAGCAGTATTTTCTTAGTCAATTCCATTCCTTAGAAAAATATATTACTGCACATACCTTAGCATATATCTCTATCAATCAGCCTGGTACCAGTCGCTTTCACTGCATTTAAAGACTGTACTTACATTACTTCGGTATCAGCAGTATTTTCTTAGTCAATTCCATTCCTTAGAAAAATATTTTACTGCACATACCTTATTTGCAGGAAAACCTGCACGCCATTCCCCCTCTGAAGTACCTTACTCCTCAGAATGTGTGAGAACAGCAACTGGATCTTAGTTACGTCTGCTAAGATCATAGAAAAAACGCAGGCAGATTCTTCTTCCAAATACTGCCTGAGATAAACAGCACACTCCGGTGCCATTTAAAAATAACAAACTTTTGATTGAAGAAATAAACTAAGTATAAAAAACCACAGACTCTCACGACCTCCTATCTATGTTGAGACTTGCAAGAGAATGACTGGTAATGGCAGTTAGGGGAGGAGCTATATAGCAGCTTTGCTGTGGGTGGACTCTTGCAGCTTCCTGTTGGGAAGGAGAATATATCCCATTAGTAATGGATGATCCGTGGACTGGATACACTTAACAAGAGAAAATGCATATATTTATTTACTGCACACTTTTGCACATGCTGATTGGGAGCTGGAGTCTCAGAAAGTGTGCATATAAAAAGATTGTGCCCATTTTGATAATGGAAGTATATTAGAAAGTTTTTAATTGAATGATTTATCTGAATCATGAAGCTTTAATGTTTACTTCAGTAGCTTTTTAATAGATCAAAAATGAAAGCACCGTAAAAATGACAAATATGTTTTAAAATATGTTCACAAATTGTTCATTGTTCATATTATTAATTATGAAGAATTTGACAGTAAATATGGATTTTTCTTGTACCAATCATTATTTTGGTCTTAATGCAACACAGAAGTGTATAAAATAATATATGTAACAAATAACATAATTAAATAACTATAACAGGGAAAGAAGCGGAGATAAAAGCTGGTGTAAAATTTAAGAGGGAAGGGTATGATAGAGAAGCGATGAGAGGGGGGAAAGGGGAAGGAATAAAGCAGGGGGGTGAAAGAGAGGGAGGGGAAAAGAAAGCGAAGGGGAGTGAAATAAAAATGGTGGGATGAGAAAGAAGGAAGGGATGGGAAGAGAGAAGAGGAGAGGGCGGGAGTAAAAACATGGGAAGGGGATAAAGCAAGAGAAGTAGTCAAATAGAGAAGAATTAAAGATAAATGAGAAAGGAAGGAAGGAGAGAATGGGCAGAGAGTTTAGAGACACTAAGGTTGAGTGAGCAGGAAATATAGATTCACACATGACCATGTTTCCATTCTAGCTACTGTTTTCTGATTAAGAGACAGTTAACACCTTGTAATTACCAGACATTGTTGCTATAGAATAACATATCAGCCAAGTCTTAAAAATCTTTACTGTAATTCATTTTCTATAGACATCAATCTACACCCACCACTTGCCTTATTTGGAGAAGCCAATCTGGGCTTTAGTTTATAGACAACAAGGCTAGTCATGATCATAATGTTAGTATAAAATGCAATTGTTATGTGATCAAGCCAATTAGAGAGATATATTTAGCAAGGTTAGCCTTAAAAAGTCAGCAGGGTGCAGTTTAAAATACCACAAAATGCAGTAGAATTGCATAATTAATAAGTGCATAACAAAAAGACAATAACAATAACATTTTGAATTTCACAAAAGCAGATTTTTTTCTGCCAAATTTATTTTTTCTCTCATGTGACAGACATCATCCAATCACAGACTAGTGTATGTATACCCTGAGAGCTTGTGCACATGCTCAGTAGGAACTGGTGCCTCACAAACCATGAGAAATTGGTTGATTTTAAAAGCTAAATTAAATGAAAAGGCAGCAAAATAAATAATGAAAGAGCATTGCAAAGTTGTTTCACAATGCATAACTAAACATTTTATATACAAACTTTAAGAGCATACTATCACTACTGGCACTGGTAAAAGTAGGAAATCAGAATATAGTATTTAATCCAATCTGTTAAAAGACCTACACAAAAACATACAAGTCAAGTTAAAGGGACACTGAACCCAAAAATGTTTCTTTCATGATTCAGATAGAGCATGCAATTCTAATTTACTTCTATTATCATTTTTTTTTAATTCTCTTGCTATCTTTATTTGAAAAAGAAGGCATCTAAGCTAAGGATCCAGCACATTTTTGGTTCAGACCATGGACAGCACTTGTTTATTGGTGCTGTCCAATCAGCAAGGACAAAAATGGGCATGCATCTAAACTTAAATTCTTGCTTTTCAAATAAACATACCAAGAGAATGAAGAAAATTTGATAATAGGAGTATATTAGAAAGTTGCTTACAATTGCATGCTCTATCTGAATCACAAAAGAAAAAATTTGGGTTCAGTGTCCCTTTAAGTTACATAAATGATGTGTCTTGTCAGCATTTTTTTACTGATGAATAAGTAAACATACATCTTTGTGATCATTTATAATAATATTGGAGAAATGATGGTGTCACTTTTTTGTGGGGGGTTTTCAGACTTACATTGAAGGAACCTACAACCAGTCAACGGCAAATCACAGCACCATTGTTGAACCCTATATAAGTCCATTTTAGATTAAAGGGACAGTTTACACCAGAATTTTTCGGTTTAAAAGGTACATAATGCCTTTATTACCCATTCCCCAGTTTTGCATAACCAACAAAATTATATTAATACACTTTTTACCTGTGTGATTACCTTGTATCTTAGCCTCTGCAAACTGCCCCCTTATTTCAGTTTTTTGGACAGACTTTTTAGCCAATGAGTGCTGACTCCTAGGAAACTCCACGTGCCTGGGCACAATGTTATCTATATGACACACATGAACTAATGTCCTCTAGTGGTGAAAAACTGTCAAAATGAAATCAGATAAGAGGTGGCCTTCAAGGTCTAAGAAATTAGCTTATGAACCTCCTAGGTTTAGCTTTCAACTAAGAATACCAAGAGAACAAAGCAAAATTGGTGATAAAAGCAAATTGTAAAGTTGTTTAAAATAGCATGCCCTATCTGAATCATGAAAGTTTAGACTGTGCCTTTAATTTTACCTGTATAATTGAGTCTGGAGTGTGAGAGACAGGCAGTCAGATATTGAAAAGTTGTGCTTTTTATAAATACATAATTTTACTTACACAATATACATACATAGAAACATACAATACCCTTACAAAAATATATTATGAGTGGCAAAAGGTAGAGTAATACATGGTGTGACAGAGGGACAAATAGACAGAATGATAGGCAGAGTAATAGAAGGAGAGGATGGGGAACTTATAGGGTAAATTAGAGTGAGGAGTGAATATGAAGATAGAGTAAGAAGAAAAAGAATGTGAGTGAAAGAAATTAATAAGAACTTACATGAGTAGGAGAATGTCCATAAAGCGGGGCTGAGGTTAAACACACTGGGCTAGATTACAAGTGGCGCACTATCGTTAGCGAGTGATAACCAATATCACCCCCACGCTAACATGTGTGCATATTAAAGCCGAAGTTAGAATATTGTGACTGTGTTAACGTATTCCCTCATAGACTTCAATGGGCCGCGAAAAGTGGAAAAAGCCCTAACACTCAACAAGGCACTTAAACCCAATCAAATTTTCTCAAGTGTGCTAACCCAACATGAAATATTAATATTTCACATTGTAATGATTTTCACATAGCAGAATAAGTTATATTTATTCTTAAATAAATATTTTTTATGCATGTGTATATATATATGTGTGTATATACAGGGAGTGCAGAATTATTAGGCAAGTTGTATTTTTGAGGATTAATTTTATTATTGAACAACAACCATGTTCTCAATGAACCCAAAAAAAACTCATTAATATCAAAGCTGAATAGTTTTGGAAGTAGTTTTTAGTTTGTTTTTAGTTATAGCTATTTTAGGGGGATATCTGTGTGTGCAGGTGACTATTACTGTGCATAATTATTAGGCAACTTAACAAAAAACAAATATATACCCATTTCAATTATTTATTTTTACCAGTGAAACCAATATAACATCTCAACATTCACAAATATACATTTCTGACATTCAAAAACAAAACAAAAACAAATCAGTTACCAATATAGCCACCTTTCTTTGCAAGGACACTCAAAAGCCTGCCATCCATGGATTCTGTCAGTGTTTTGATCTGTTCACCATCAACATTGCGTGCAGCAGCAACCACAGCCTCCCAGACACTGTTCAGAGAGGTGTACTGTTTTCCCTCCTTGTAAATCTCACATTTGATGATGGACCACAGGTTCTCAATGGGGTTCAGATCAGGTGAACAAGGAGGCCATGTCATTAGATTTTCTTCTTTTATACCCTTTCTTGCCAGCCACGCTGTGGAGTACTTGGACGCGTGTGATGGAGCATTGTCCTGCATGAAAATCATGTTTTTCTTGGAGGATGCAGACTTCTTCCTGTACCACTGCTTGAAGAAGGTGTCTTCCAGAAACTGGCAGTAGGACTGGGAGTTGAGCTTGACTCCATCCTCAACCCGAAAAGGCCCCACAAGCTCATCTTTGATGATACCAGCCCAAACCAGTACGCCACCTCCACCTTGCTGGCGTCTGAGTCGGACTGGAGCTCTCTGCCCTTTACCAATCCAGCCACGGGCCCATCCATCTGGCCCATCAAGACTCACTCTCATTTCATCAGTCCATAAAACCTTAGAAAAATCAGTCTTGAGATATTTCTTGGCCCAGTCTTGACGTTTCAGCTTGTGTGTCTTGTTCAGTGGTGGTCGTCTTTCAGCCTTTCTTACCTTGGCCATGTCTCTGAGTATTGCACACCTTGTGCTTTTGGGCACTCCAGTGATGTTGCAGCTCTGAAATATGGCCAAACTGGTGGCAAGTGGCATCTTGGCAGCTGCACGCTTGACTTTTCTCAGTTCATGGGCAGTTATTTTGCGCCTTGGTTTTTCCACACACTTCTTGCGACCCTGTTGACTATTTTGAATGAAACGCTTGATTGTTTGATGATCACGCTTCAGAAGCTTTGCAATTTTAAGAGTGCTGCATCCCTCTGCAAGATATCTCACTATTTTTGACTTTTCTGAGCCTGTCAAGTCCTTCTTTTGACCCATTTTGCCAAAGGAAAGGAAGTTGCCTAATAATTATGCACACCTGATATAGGGTGTTGATGTCATTAGACCACACCCCTTCTCATTACAGAGATGCACATCACCTAATATGCTTAATTGGTAGTAGGCTTTCGAGCATATACAGCTTGGAGTAAGACAACATGCATAAAGAGGATGATGTGGTCAAAATACTCATTTGCCTAATAATTCTGCACTCCCTGTACAGTATACTGTATGTATATATATATATATATATATATATATATATATATATATATATACACACACACACACACAGTCATGGCCAAAAATATTGGCACCCCTGCATTTCTGTCAGATAAGGCACCACTTCGGCCAGAAAATTGTTGCAATTACAAATGTTTAGGCATTATAATTTTTTTCCTTTTGTTTGTATTGGTATGACACAAAAAAGAGGAGAAAAAAAAGCCAAATTTGACACATTCCACGCAAAACTCCAGAAAAAGACTGGACAAAATTATAGGCACCTTCTCAAAATTGTAAGAAATTATTGCATTCCAAGTTTCTGATGCTCCTGTAATTTGTAATTAAACTCAGCTGTATCAATAAACAGCTGTAATCAATAAACAGCAACAAAGAAGTGTCTGAGGATTTGAGAACAAAAATTGTGGAAAAGCATGGACAATCTCAAGGTTACAAGTCCATCTCCAGAGATCTTAATGTTATTGTGTCCACTGTGTGCAACATTGTCAAGAAGTTTACAGCCCATGGCACTGTAGCTAATCTCCTTGTACATGTACGAAAGAGAAAAATTGATCAAAGATTGCAACAAAGGATTGTTCGAATGGTGGATAAAGAACCTCGATCAACTTCCAGACAAATTCAAGCTGACCTTCAGGCACAGAGTACAAATGAGTCAGAACTATATGTCACCATTTGAATAAAAAGGGACGCTGTGGTAGGAGACCCAGGTAGACCCCACTGCTGACACAGAAACATAAAAAAGCCAGATTGGAGTTTGCCAAAGCTTACCAAAAGAAGCCAAAATCCTTTTTGGGAGAATGTGCTGTGGACAGACAAAACATAATTACAGCTTTTTGGTAAAACCCACCATTCTACTATTTTCAGAAAAATAAATGAGGCTTTTAAAGAAAAGAATGCAGTCTCTACAGTCAAACATGGTGGAGGTTCACTGATGTTTGGGGTTTGCATTGACGCAAAGCAAAAGTAAAAAAACACACAGAAATGGTTTAAGATAAAGCGCTGGAGAGTACTGAACTGGCTATCAATGAGTCCAGATCTCAATCCCATAGAGCACCTGCAGAGAGATCTCAAAACAGCAGTTGGAAAAAGAAACCCTTCTATCTGAGAGACCTGGAGCAGTTGGCGAAAGTAGAGTGGTCCAAAATTCCAGTAGAGAGGTGTAAGAAACTCATTGATGGTTACAGGAAGCAATTGATTTCTGTTATTTTTTCCAAGGGTTGTGTTACCAAATAGTAAATTAAGGGTGCTAATAATTTTGTTCCGTCCAATTTTGGAGTTTTGCATGGAATGTTTCAGATTTGGCTTTTTTCTCTCCACTTTTTTGTGTCATACCAATACAAACAAAATAAATAAACATGAGAGTGCCTAAACATTTGTAATAGCAACAATTTTCTGGGCAAAGTGGTATATATATATATATATATATATATATATATATATATATATATATATATATATACAGAGAGAGAGAGAGAGAGAGAGAGAGAGAGAGAGAGAGAGAGAGATATGCAAAAAGAAAGCACTCACTGAATTTTCTTCAAAATGTGACAAATAATTTTAATGCAATTTGTGACGTTTCGGGACAGCAACAGTCCCTTCCTCTGACAAGTTAACACTAAACAAAATCAGCCTTTAAATAGGCTCCCAAACACACTCCCCTCAAGATCAGCCAATCCAGGCTGAATAATAGACACACCCCTACAGTGACCAATGAAAATTAGTGATACATATGTGCATGTTAATGTTGTGAAATTATCGATAAAAAAAACTAGTTAAAAACAAGCCCAGAATGAATCCTATTGTTGGTAGTCATGTCCCCTTCACAAATTCAAAATCTTGCCAAATTATGTGTCAACTAAGGTAGTAGAATATAACCAAGCTTTTAGCCAATCAACCTTCATTTTGTATCAGACTCTGATACTTACTGCGATCTGAGGGTTGTATGTTGACTGCGATCTGTGGGTAGTACGCTAGCCGATTTTTGTGTCACATTTGTTGGTGTCATATCTGTTGCAATTTAATTATGTGTTTGATCTAGGTTTTGGTTCCCTGACAGCTGTTGATGTGCTTTGCGCAATGGTCATTAATAACATACACATTGGAGAGCTGGGCGTCCTTAACAACAGTGGGTGTGAACCGTGAGCTGATTGGATGATGTATCAGAGTCTGATACAAAATGAAGGTTGATTGGCTAAAAGCTTACGATTAAGTTTGGTTATATTCTACTACCTTAGTTGACACATAATTCGGCAAGATTTTGAATTTGTGAAGGGGACATGACTACCAACAATAGGATTCATTCTGGGCTTGTTTTTAACTAGTTTTTTTGATCGATAATTTCAAAACATTAACATGCACATATGTATCACTAATTTTCATTGGTCACTGTAGGGGTGTGTCTATTATTCAGCCTGGATTGGCTGATCTTGAGGGGAGTGTGTTTGGGAGCCTATTTAAAGGCTGATTTTGTTTAGTGTTAACTTGTCAGAGGAAGGGACTGTTGCTGTCCCGAAACGTCACAAACTGCATTAAAATTATTTGTCACATTTTGAAGAAAATTCAGTGAGTGCTTTCTTTTTGCATCTCTACAGTTCACCGTATAGCACCCTCATAGCCGTGGAATGTTGGTGAGAGTGCACATACACCCATTTTTGCATATATATATATATATATATATATATATATATATATATATATATATATATATAATGTCAGAAAGTTGTTTAGAATTGTATGCTCTATTGGAATCCGAAAGAAAAGATTGAGAAAGATATAGGACAGCCATCATTCAGAAAGACCCAAGACTATATCAGATATTGAAGTAAACCTACCTGATAGTCAAACACTATATACATATCATCTAATGAGTTGAAGCACATTATCAGGAGTTTGCATGTTTCTATACAAATTATTGGCAATACTGTAAACAATTAGAGCACAATCGTTTGCACCAGAGTAATAGGGGGTATATAGCAAAGGGTTTGAGATCATCGGGCTTACCGCTCATATTACAAGTTGAGCGTAGAATCATTACTGTGATTTCAGAGCTATGATTAAATGTTTCACAAAAAGTGTCACAAAACACATCCAAAATACATTACATTACAAAGTACAGTTATACTCATAATACTGTATAATAATAATTATTCAAAAAAATATTGCACACAAAGTTACAAGGGCTCAAAGAAGTCGGTAAACTGCTGTAACATAGACATACATACATATACAGTGCTAAAGATGGATATGTATGTATATATTTAACTATATACATATGTCTCTATATGTGTAGATATATATTTATATGTGTAAATAAGGATTTACAGTATATACACATATAAACACAAATATATATATATATATATATATATATATATATATATATATATACAGACATCGGCATCTATTTATCAAAGCGTCAACTTACCTGCATTCAACAGCACCAATACGTTCGTCTAAGATCGCCTAACATCACTACGGCGGACCTGAATACGTTCTCCAAAATTATCAAAAAAGCTGTCAAAAAGCTGCGCACCAAGTACGGTGCGATGATCAACGGACTGTTGTTAACTAACAGTCATCGATCTCGCTGCTCTTCGGCTTTTTTACAGCTTTCTTGGTACCCTGTCACTAAACACCCACACTATACTAACTGTTTTACCCCCTATACCGCCGTTCCCGGAGCCCACTGCAACTCTAATAAATGTATTAACCTCTAAACTGCCGCTCCCGGACCCCACCGCAACTCTAATAAATGTATTAACCCCTAAACCGCCGCTCCCGGACCTTGCCGCAACTAAATACAATTATTAACCCCTAAACCGCTGCTCCCGGAGCCCACCGCCACCTACATTATACTTATTAACCCCTAATCTGCCGCGCCCTACACCGCCGCCACCTACATTATATTTATTAACCACTAAATCTAAGTCTAACCCTAACACCCCCTAACTTAAATATAATTTAAATAAATCTAAATAAAAATAACTATCATTAAATAAATTATTCCTATTTAAAACTAAATACTTACCTATAAAATAAACCCTAATCTAGCTACAATATAACTTATAGTTACATTGTAGCTATCTTAAGGTTTATATTTATTTTACAGGCAAGTTTGTATTTATTTTAACTAGGTAGAATAGTTATTAAATAGTTATTAACTATTTAATAACTACATAACTAAAATAAATACAAAAGTACCTGTAAAATAAAACCTAACCTAAGTTACAATTACACCTAACACTACACTATAATTAAATTAATTCCAAACTAAATACAATTAAATACAATTCAAAAAAATTATCTAAAGTACAAAAAAACCCCCACTAAATTACAGAAAATAATAAAATAATTACAAGATTTTTAAACTAATTACACCTAATCTAATCCCCCTAACAAAATAAAAAAGCCCCCCAAAATAAAAAAAAATCCCTACCCTACACTAAATTACAAATAGCCCTTAAAAGCGCCTTTTGCGGGGCATTGCCCCAAAGTAATCAGCGCTTTTACCTGTAAAAAGAAAATTACAACCCCCCCAACATTAAAACCCACCACCCACACAACCAACCCTACTCTACAACCCACCCAATCCCCCCTTAAAAAAAAACTAACACTAACCCCTTGAAGATCACCCTACCTTGAGAAGTCTTCACCCAACCGGGCCGAAGTCCTCAACGAATACGGCAGAAGTGGTCCTCCAGGTGGGCAGAAGTGGTCCGGGAGCGGCGGTTTAGGGGTTAATAAGTTTATTTAGTTGCGGCGGGGTCCAGGAGCAGCGGGATAGGGGTTAATAACTTTTATTTAGGTGGCGGCAGTGTAGGGGGGGCAGATTAGGGGTGTTTAGACTCGGGGAACATGTTAGGGTGTTAGGTGTAAACATTCCCATAGGAATCAATGGGATATCGGGCAGCAGCGAACATGAGCTTTCACTGCCTTGCGACTCCCATTGATTCCTATGGCATCCGCCGCCTCCAGGGCGGCGGATTGAAAACCAAGTACGCTGTGCCGGAATAGTGGCGAGCGTACCTGGTAGATATTTGATCACTTCTGTAGTGACGTAAGCATCAATCTGTGTCGGACTGAGTCCGGTAGATCGTATGTTACGTCACAAAATTTTACTTTTGCCGGTTTGTAGGGTTTGATAACTAAGGCGAAACAGGCTCACCACAAATACGCTGCGGAATTCCAGCGTATTTGCGGTTGATGACTTGATAAATAGATGCCATCCAGTAAATGCATTGGAGCCGTTTGACGTTAAATAGATGAAAACATGTAAAAACATATTTATGCAATATTCATATTTAATAAAGGTTTAACTATGTATTTACTATACATATTTAACATTCCAATGTTCTGCACATATGGGAATATGTTCTAAGTATTTCTAAATAGATATTCCTATATATATCTGTATATATTTATACTTATATATAATCATCTATATAAAGGTATAGATATATATTGTACAAAATATTATCAGATATATGTAGAAATATGTATTTATCAATTAACAGAACATATCCTGTTATGTAAAGAACACTGGAATATGAAATATTCATATTTTCATGTCGGGTTGGCGCAACTGAGAATATGCAATCGTGTTTGCGTGAGAGTGGGGTGTTAGTTTGCAATAAGCACATAAAGCTAATCTAAATCATGCTGCTGAGAACACTGTAAATGCATTTTTTTTTTACTTTTAATTGGCCATTATAAGCTATTGTTTTAATGAAGCAGTTTGCTTATACTTACAAAATAATCTTAAATATGTCCATCAAGCGTTAAACCCTGAGAATCTTTTATAATAAGATGTATCTGGCATAGTCAATAAAATTGTGCATGCACAAAACAATTACTGTAATTAAAAGCCATGATTAAGGTTTAATATTTAATCTAAGCATTCACAAAAACTTCAGCACGGAAAACATTAGTGAAATGTTTTCAATCTGGACCATCCCAACCAAACATAATAGTTATGCTCTAGTGGAAAGTTAAAGGGACAGTCTACACCAGCATTTTTATTGTTTACAAAGAAAGATAATCCCTTTATTACCTATTCCCCAGTTTTGCATATCCAAAACGGTTATATTAATATTCATATTACCTCTGCGATTACCTTGTATCTAAGCCTCTGCAGACTGCCCTCTTATTTCAGTTCTTTTGACAGACTTGCATTTTAGCCAATCAGTGCCCTCTCATAAGTAACTCCACGGACAAGAGAACAATATTAACTACGTGGCACACATGAACTAACGCCCTCTAGCTGTGAAAAACTGTCAAATTCATACAGATAAGAGGTGGCCTTCAAGGGTTTAGAAATTAGCTAGGTTGAGCTTTCAACTCAGAATATCAAGTGAACAAAGCAAATTTGACGATAAAAGTAAATTGGAAAGTTGTTTAAAATTACATGCCCTGAGGCTGGGCTTGGCCGCACTAGCTGATGGCCGCATTTTAAGTTAGCTCTGAAGCCTCAGTAATCTTATGAAAGGTAGAAAGTAACCCACAGCGTGTCAGAACTTGGGAAATTATAGCAATAGCTCCTGAGAACTGCGTGAACAAAAATACTAAACCTGTGACTTATCTGGGCAGTGTGAAACCCCTTACTAATAAGGTGCGTGGAGAGGCCTAAAACAGAGCGGAACCAGCCGCCATTTCACAAGTGCCTAAACTGACCTTGGTGAACACACCGCACTAGAACGAGTGATCAACCGACTACACAGAGGCTCTTTTACCAGACCGGAGCCTCGTGACTGAGGAGAACAACAGCACTGTGCCGTGGAAAATCCTGCCTCATCATACCTGGACCACACCACCCGTGCAGACACTCATACCGCCAACATCCGACCGGCTGACCGCAATCAGGTAAAGCATCCAGCTGATACTCACAGCTAGACCAGTCCACGGACAGCAGAGGTCACATACTAGATAGGAGGGAGTCCGAGCATAGGGTGAGCTTGAGAGCCAGTCAAGCGATACTAAAGTGAGCACTACAGATAGAACCTTTGGGCCTGGCCGGAGGAGGGCCTCCTAGTTCATTTCTAGCCTGTTAGAAGTAATTACTAGAAGCACAGCAGCACTATACTCAACGCAGTACCCACTATATAAAATTGCTATCGTGTATCACTGAGAAGGGGGAGATAAACTCAATTAAACATACAGATACAGAAGAACCGGCAGAGATATAGGATAGCAGCTGAGTACACTACAGCAGCACCGGAGCCTTCCTTCCTGAGATCAGTGCAGGGTGCCTGTACAGTAATTACCCACTGACCTCAGAGTTGTTAACATGGCTAATAGACGCATTACTAAACCCCTTAAAGGATCCCAATCCTCTAGCTTGGAAAGCTATCTCATCACAACAGGCACCACTGCAAACGCCAACAGGGATAGTGTGGAACCCAGCAAGCAGAATACTGCAGTCCAGACATCCAATTCAGACCCACCACTATCTCATTATGTTACTAAAGAGGACATCAGACACCTCTCCTCTAAGAACGATATAAAAGAGGCAATGTTTGATGTAAAATTACTATTTGGTGAGCTTAAAAAAGACATTGCTGCTGTAGACCATAGAGTCACTCAGATGGAGGAGGCACAAGAAACAATCCAATCTGACCTCCAACAACAGGGCAGTAATATACAGTCACAGGAAGCTACAGTTCAAAACCTCACTGACAGGATTGAGGACCTAGAAAATAGGAGTCGGCGCAATAATTTGAGGCTCCGTGGGGTCCCTGAGACAGTGGCCCCACCTGATATAGAAAGATATGTGCAGGCCCTGTTCAAGCACCTCAAGAACTCCCCAAATGCAGCTGAAATCCCGGTTGAAAGAGCCCATCGGGCCCTTAGGCCTAAACCTCCAGCCAGGGCCCCACCTAGGGACATTATTATCAAACTCTTGTCCTACCGGGACAAGGAAGAAATTCTACGGCACTCCAGGAATAAACACCCTTTGGTGTTTGAGGACACGGAAATTCAAATTTACACAGACTTGTGTCCAGCAACCCTCCAGAAGCGGAGGGACCTGCGCTATATTACCTCCACACTCAAGGACCATCAAATCCAATACAGATGGGGATTCCCCACCTGCATTATAGCAACAAAAGATGGCACCTCGGCAATCTATAGAACACCAGCTGATCTCCCCACTCTAAACCAGGCCTTTGGGCTGCAGGTAACCCCGCCGGGCAATATGGTGGCACCAGCACGGCCTGGACCTGAAAGAGCTCGAGATGAAAACGTCCACTGACTTTAGCTTGATAAGTCAATTTCCTAGACACAGATTCACGGACATGCACTACCTGGCACGTTCCACCCTGGAGACTGGTGGCTCCTGGGGTGGTATTCATCGGCCCAACTGATCTTCCAGACAGATAAGTTACCATTAACTCATATATGTTTTTCTCAAAACAGCTTACTCATATACAACTCCAGATGAACATTTTGGTTTGGGTTTTTACCACCCTACCATGTAGAGGCATCAATATTTGGACAAATTGACTTTGTGATAATCTAGATAATTAGCCCCTGGGCTAGATCTGACCTCTACACTGTAATATGAGTATATAAGGTGTTTTATAGTTGTTCTTTTTGGGTTTATACTGTATTGTCAGGCTATGTGAACACACCCTAACATAGGCTTACTTATGTAAACTCCCCCAGCTTATATTGATACAGCGCACAACACCTCCCCGCAGGAACATAACAAACAACACTGGGAGGGAATATGTGTTCAAAAATGTGTATTATGGTTGCTGTCTCCTGGGGATATGGGAAATGGGTCTTCACTGCTGTGGGGCATGTTATCTTGTGGTTCATAATTGTCTGTTCCTTCAATGTTATTCACTGCTAGTTCATATGAGAGTTCTGACACTGATTGTTTGATATTTCTTTATTTGGGTTACTTTACCTACAAAGTTTAATGTTTGCATTATCATTATACATAAGAGTACTGAGGTTACTACCTCCTGTATCACATTTCTATTTGTATTTACTGACTGTACCTCTACAGTCTACACTCTTTAACCTCTTCATCTACCCGAGCGGCAGGTGGGGCTCTTAACTCTGGTCCTACAGGCCATATCGGGCCTATCTGCTCCCTTCCCTACTCTCTCTCTTTACCCTCCATCCGAATTTTTGGAAGCTCTTTCTTATCTTACCTGCTCACACTTCCTCAAATCTTCTCCTGCCCCCCCCCTTCATTTCCTCTCCTCCCTCCCCTCCCCCCTTTTTTTTTTCTCTCCTTACTAACATGCATCCACGTACCAAAGCACACTCCCTTGAACTTCTTACCATAAATGTTAAGGGATTTAATAGTCCCGAGAAACGCTCCATAATCACCCGAGATTTACACAGATTGAGAGGCGATATTATTTTCATCCAGGAAACACACTTCTCAAAACATAAAGAACCAAAATGGTTTAATAGGAACTACCCTGTAGCACAGTTTGCCTCTGGTCCTTCAAAAAAAATGGGGTTGGGATACTATTTCACCATTCAGTACCATTCCAAACAGAACAGATAATGAGAGACCCTAATGGCAGGTATCTAATTATTACAGGCACACTTTATGGGAGACCAATAACCTTGGCCAATCTCTATTTTCCACACAGAGCTCAAGATATATTTTTCAGAAATGTAGCACTTAAATTACTAGAATTACAGAAAGGAACACTATACATGGGGGGGGGGGACTTTAATGTCTCCCTGAGCCCAGTTTTGGACACCTCTGATGGCCTCTCCAGTGCTCCTCACAAGGTACTCAAACACTTAACGCAATCCCTCAGGGATCTGGTCCTTCACGACATCTGGCGAACCTTGCATCCAACAGAAAAAAATTACACCTTCTACTCTCATCCTCACAAAAAATATACGAGGATTGACTACCTCCTCACCGACTCTGCGGGCCTCGCGATAACAACTAGCTACTCGATTGATCCGATTACGTGGTCTGATCATGCCCCGGTTAGATGCACGATCAACTGGCCCAATACACCGATAACACCATTTGTTTGGCGGTTAGACGAATATCTAATTGATGATAAACATCTGGTACAAAAACTAAACGACAGCATTGAAGAATACTTTTGTCTAAACGCAGATGGAAACTTAGACAAAGCAGTCGTATGGGAAGCTCATAAATGCGTTACTAGAGGCCTGCTTCTGAGACACAGCGCAGCTCTACGCAGGTCCAAAAGAGACACCTACAATGATCTGCTAGCAAAAGTGGCTCAAGCAGAACTAGCGCATAAAGAGCAACCTAATAGTGACGGAAAACAGGAGAGTCTGGCGGCTGCCAGATCAGCCCTGTTACGCCATCTGCGAGAAGAACAACACAAAAAAGCACTAATTCTTCGCCAACAATTCTTCGAGCATAGCGATAAGGCGGGTAAATTCCTGGCACGAGCCCTTGCCAGGAAGAGACTCCGCTCATACGTCTACGAAATGGTTGATAGCCAAAACAGGGAGTGCAAAGACGGTCAATCAATTGCCAATGTCTTTGGAAATTTTTACGAATCCCTATATAATCTGCACACTACAGCACATGGACGGGAGGCCCCTGTGGATGGGCAGACCTCTGAGCAGAGGATACTGGATTACCTTGCAAAAACTGACTTACCAAGTCTGTCCGACGAAGAGGCAGAACAATTGGATGCCCCTCTCACTGCAGAGGAGATTCTAATAGCTATTAAAAGCCTTCCAGTGGGCAAAAGCCCTGGTCCGGACGGATTCGGGATCCGCTATTATAAAAAATTTGCGGGACTTCTAGTCCCACACTTACTTCTACTGTTCAACAGGCTACCCGTAACACCTGAGCTACCACGCTCGATGCTGGAAGCATTCATCTCGGTCATCCCGAAGCTGGGTAAACCAGAAAACCTGCCTGGCAGTTACAGGCCCATCTCCTTGCTTAACTGCGATGTTAAGATCTTGGCCAAAGTGATCGCGAATCGCCTCAAAACTTTTCTCCCTAGGTTGGTCAGTACAGACCAAACAGGGTTCATCCCGGCCCGAGAAGCTCGCGACAACACCCTAAGGGTCGTGCAACTGATCTCTTATGCACAGGCCAACTCCGCTCCGTTGGTACTTGTCTCAACGGACGCGGAGAAGGCCTTTGACCGGGTAAACTGGGCCTTTATGAGACATACATTAGGAAAAATGGGGTTCGGGGCACGCTTCACGAACCTCGTATTCTCCCTGTACTCAAACCCTAACGCTAGGATTCGTGTTAATGGCTTACTCTCAGATCCCTTCCCTATATCCAACGGTACAAGGCAGGGGTGCCCTTTGTCCCCCCTGCTCTTTGCTCTGGTTATAGAAGTCCTGGCGTGCCGCATTCGAACCAACAGTGATATTGTTGGTGTTCGGACGGGAGGAACAGAACACAAGCTTGCAATGTACGCCGACGATGTCCTACTAACTCTTGCTGATAATGCACGTTCACTGCAGGCATCTCTGGAGGAATTCGAGGCGTTCGGCTGTGTGTCGGACTTTTCATTAAACCTCTCAAAATCTGAGATCCTAAATGTCTCCATCCCACCGGAGATATTTGTGGAACAGGGGTACAGATGCCCTTTGAAAATAGTACCACAGCACCTGAAATACCTAGGTATCAATTTAGTCTCCACTGTCAAAGAAATGGTCAACGTAAACTATAAAAGTATTAGGGATGATATCCTACGGGACTTTGCGGCTTGGGGAAGTAAAACCATCTCCTGGATGGGCCGCATAAATGTCGTCAAAATGAATGTCTTGCCCAGGGTCCTATATATTATGCAGGCTATCCCTCTGGCATCAGCTGGCCACTTAATCCAACAGATTCAAGCGGCAATAGAGACATACATCTGGAAGGGATTGAAGCCCAGGATACAAAAACTAACCATGTATCTTCCTAGGAACAGAGGCGGGGCTGGCGTCCCACGCTTGCATGCCTATTTTAGAGCAATCTTACTACAACAACTTGTAGAGTGGTGCCACTGCTCACAGAATAAAGCTTGGATAAACTTGGATAGAGAGATCCTTCAAAGGGGGAACGTTGGTTCACTCGCATGGATCAGCCCTAATCACCGCCCAAATTGGGCAGTACAGTACCCCCTGATCTGGGATGTGTTGCAGACCTGGGACAGATTACTTAGGAGCGGGAGATATATCTCTACGGCTATCTCACCAGTTATGCCGGTTCGAGAAAATCCAGATAATGGTATTGAGATCAAACCATTCTCTCATGACGATAACTACCCACTGTCGGAAGTTGCCATATCAAATGTGCTGACAGACGGTAAAATTAAAACACAGAAGGAGTTGGCGGACTGGGACGGCGAATTATTCTCCTCATGGTTTAGAGTGGCCCAATTGAGCCACTTTGTCAGCACTATCAGCGAGAAAGACTCCCTTAGTAGGCAGAAAACGCATTTTGAAGCACTATGCACATCAGAGACCCCACCAAAACATTTGATCTCGATACTTTACAAGCTTTTGATGGAAGGAGGTGGGGAGGTGGTCCCCTCGTATGTAGCTGCCTGGAAGAGAGATCTAGAGCTCGAGATAGACACTAAAACCTGGCAAGTAATTTTTAATAGAGCTAGGCGTGCATCGGCATCTGCAAAATTACAAGAGATGCACTTCAAATTCCTGAGTAGGTGGTACCTCACCCCTCAGAGGCTGAAAAAAATTTACCCCAATGCCTGTGGGGAGTGCTGGAGGGGCTGCGGGGAGGACGGATCTATACTACACATTTGGTGGCACTGCCCACACATACAACCTTTTTGGGTGAGTGTATTTAGAGAAATTAGCAGATTGTTGCAGATCATTCTCCCACCGAACCCTAAATACCTGATTTATCACGAGTTCCCAAAGTTAGCTATGGAAGCCAAACGCCACTTGTTTCTTTTAATTCTAAATGGAGCTAAGGGACTTATACCAAGACACTGAAAATCTCTCCAAACTCCGAGCACAGAGGAATGGAAAGCAGAAGTCCGAAATTTACTAGACTTAGAGAGATACCATTACCTTAGGACAGGGAAGCTAGAAACTCACGAGTACATGTCATTAATCTGGGAAGGTAGGAGCCTATAATCTGCTCTGGTGTCTGTTAGTGTACAGGTGTCGATCCTATATTGGCCCCTGGAATTGGTCTGTGGAACATGATTCAGTCCCTTTTCACCCTCACTCCTGTCCCCATCCCCTCCCCCACCCCTTATGGGGGTGTTTTTTTTGTTTTTGTTTTTTCTTTTTTTCCCTTTACCTCTCTCTCTCCTTCTTCTCTCGTCTCTCTCTCCATCATCTTCCCACTCTCTGAACCCCCTCCTTTCATAATCCCCTTACTTATATCCTATTTTTCCCCAATCGCCCCTTAGGCGATACTTCCTTTATGCACTAGTATTGTATACTGAGTTGAACGTTTTACTGAAGAAGCCTAATGCAATATGAGGCGTTTATCTTCGAGCCTGTAATCTTATGGGCTCTGGGATGGGCCCATGCCTCGATCAAGCAAACTCTGATTTTCTATGTCTTTCTTTCATTATCCTTTGATATGTTTTAAACTTCGCACTTAATAAGCTCATGTAACAATTAACTATATGTCAATAATGTTCAGATGTTCTGTTCCTATATAACACTTGTGTAATGGCTTAAAATGTCTCTTTACAATGATGGTTTGTTAAGCCTCCAAGAACAATTGTACTGTAACACATCAATGAGACAACTGCTGTAACATAATGTCTGTTCATTAAATAAAGCTTATTGTTTAAAAAAAAAAAATAAAAAAAAAAAAATTACATGCCCTATCTGAATCATGAGAGTTTAATTTTGACTAGACTGTCCCTTTAAAATACAAGGATGTTCAGTTACAAATCATGAGGAGTTTATATCTAGCTAATAAACTGTTTTGCATTGTATAATGAACAGAATGTTGTAACAAATAGTTTGGATGTGGTGCACCTTGTATTCATCTTGTCTCAGACTTGTTCTGTTGACTGCAATTATTTTAGAGATGACGGGTGAACTCTTTAGCCCTGAACGGCCTACATACAATTTACAGGCAACTGTTGCAAACTTGCCAATTTCAAGTTAGAGGCTTAAGAGTCAAATATTTTTTCTGGCCTAAAAGGATTTTTTTTGGGCACAACTACACAGTCTTTCTCCCTGTTATACAAAATGTGTATACTTCAGTTTTCTTTTCTTAATATTTTTCTTTTATACCAGAGTTAAAGGGACACTCAAGTCAAAATAAACTTTTATGATTCAGAAAGAACATGCAGTTTAAAGACACTTTCTAATTTACTTCCATTATGAGATTTTGCACAGTCTTTTTATATGCACACTTTCTGGGGAACAAGATCCTACTGAGCATGTGCACAGGGTATACGTATACTAGTCTGTGATTGTCTGATGGCTGTCACATGATAGGGTGCTGGAAAATGGCAGAAAAAATACTTTTCTCAGAAAAAAAATCTAATGCTTATTTGAAATTCAGAGTAGGAGTTAAATCATTGTCTTTTTATTATGTATGTGTTAATTGTGCAATGCTACTGCTTTGAGTGGTCCTTAATGTAATTTAAAACATATCTTTAAACAGAGAGATAGATAGATAGATAGATAGATAGATAGATCCACAGACAATACTGATTCACCAATAACAAATAATTACTTGGAAATCTCTTTGATCTATTAAGAGAGGAAATTATAGTAAGAACATTAAAGGGACTAAATGTAGTCTTGCAATTAAAATACTAAATGAATGTAATTGCTCTGTAATGCATTAAAATCTTGCTTGCTGCAATTGTTTTTCAATAGCCAAACTCCACCGGCCACTTACATTTTTTTATAGTCCAGACTTATTACTGGAGTAGACAAAGCTAGCCATGGTCATTTTGTTAGCAACAATTGCAATGTTTTGCATTTCCTCAACTGTTGACACTTGCTGATATCAATTAGTGACAGATATGTGGCAGGGTTACAATTGTGATGTCTGCCATGTCCACTTCTAATTTCCAGAATTGCAAATCTTATGACTTTCAGAGTTAAATTACATGAAAATGGCGCCAAAATTATTTACTGCTAAGTTGTTTTACTACACATAATTAAACATTTCATACTACAATCTAAGACGTGTCTTTAAACGCATGTTGACTGTGAAGTTCAGATGTTAGATTATTTACAAAATAATTTAGCTAAGTAATTGGAAGATAGTTGTAATTTGTTTTGGATACATAAAATGATCAGATTGTACTTGGCTATGCCAAGTAGAGTTGTTCACCGTAAGGAGGTAAGGCTAGAAGACACAAAATAGATTAGTTCTTAACCATGAGTGGAGGGAAGCTGAAAAGAAAATTAATTAATGGGACAGTAAAGTCAAAACTAAACTTAATTTAAACAGAATTTGACTGGATAGAGTATGACATTTAAAAAAAAAAAAACATTTAAATTAACTTCTATTATCAATTTTCTTTTGGTGTCCTTTGTTAAAGGGTAGTCCTAGGTGAGCTCAAGAGCTTGTATGTGCCTTTATCCATCTGGCAGCAGTTTTTGCAGTGGTATACAATGTTGCAAACACTGTTGCCATAGACTGCTAAAGACATGTGAATGCTCCTAATCTATCAGCCTACCTAGGTTTACTCTAATGATGAGGGAACAAAACAAATTAAATTGGAAAAATTTAAAAAAACATATTATTTTTCTGACTCATCAAGGTTTCATTTTGATACTTTTGTCCTTAAAAAAAATAAATTGGGAATCAGGGATGAATTTAACTTATAAATGGTATCTTCTCACCCCTAAGATTGATTATATAATTTAACAAAACTTATTCAGATAAATGCAGGAGGAATTGTCAGAAAGGGAGGATAATATTCACATGTAACCTTGTAATCCTATCCCTAGCCCTAAAGTTAGCGCTAGTCCTAACACATAACCTCTAACCATAACCCTAATCTCAACATTCTAACTGTAACCGTATTCTTAATGTTAGCTCTAATAATATCCCTAGCCCTAACATTAGCTATAACCCTAACTCTAACGTTAATTCTAACCATAACTTTAGCCCTAATGTCAGCTGTAACCGTAACCTTAGTCTTAGGGCTCGATTTATCGAGCCCCTACGGCTGCAAGTTCTCACGAGAACTTGCTCGCCGTGATTTATCAAGCAGCAGTCACCAGACCGCTGCTTCCCTAAGCTCTTCCCTAAGCTGCTTCCCTAAGCTGTGCACGGGCAGGGGGCGGGATTGCACGCGAGCGCAAAATTGCGCTCATGTGCAATGCCAAATACCTGCGGGTAATTTCGCCCCGCCACAGGCGAGCTGAGGCATACAGGGGCGCGTATACGCGACCCAGTACGCCTCAGCTATAATAAATCTAGCCCTTAGCATTACCTCCAACCATAACCATAGACATAACATTAGCTCTAGCCATAGAAACTATAGCTCTAACATCTCTAGCCATAACCATAGCCATAACATTAGCTATATCCCTTGCCAAATGTAAGCTTATAGATCCATTTTATATATATATATATATATATATATATATATATATATATATATATATATATATATATATATATATTGTTGGTTGGCTTATAAATAAAAAGTAGATATGGATAATATGCTAAGAAGTTGATTTTACTTTGAGCTAGAAACGGTTAATTTCATTATTTAATGAGGAACTTCCCAGGAGTTTAAATGTGAAGCAAACAGGTGTAGACTATCACCCTTGAAAAAGCCAAATGGATTTAGAGAAATACACATCGGATTTAACAAGAGGAGAACCATCACAAGTAGGTGGAGAGATGTCTGAACTTGCAGGAACTTACTCAGAAACCCCTGGACAGGGTTTTCTTAGAGAGGTCTGGAGTTTCTACCAATGTTTTTATCATTTTAATAAAAGTTTGTAAGAACGTACCTGGGTTGTTGTTGCAGATCACTGCTGAGAATTGTGACATCTGTAACCAATGCTGTACATACATACTAATAGCTGGGTTTCCAGTTCAGAAGAGTGTGAATACTATCTAGTCCTTTAAGGACTAATATATATATTCTAGTTAAGTCTTGAAGTAGTTAAATGTGACAGTGCATTTCTATGTGTAAGGGTCTGTATAGGTATGTGTATGTGCATGTAAGTGTGTGTAGGTATGTGTATGTGCATGTAAGTGTGTGTAGGTATGTGTATGTAGCTATGTGTATGTGTGTGTAGGTATGTGTATGTGCATGTAAGTGTGTGTAGGTATGTGTATGTAGTTATGTATGTGTGTGTATGTGTAAAGTGTGTGTTTAGGTATGTGTATGTAGTTATGTGTATGCGTGTGTAAGTGTATGTAGTTATGTGTATGTGCATGTACCGGTAAGTGTGTGTAGGTATGTGTATGTAGTTATGTGTATGTGTAAGTGTAAGTATGTATCATTAAAAATGTGTGTAAGTGTGAGTGTAGGTATGTGTATGTAGTTATGTGTATGTGTGTGTATGTGTAAAGTGTGTGTATCATTAAAAGTGTGTATAAGTGTGAGTGTAAGTATGTGTATGTAGTTATGTGTATGTGTGTTTATGTACAGTATGTGTAATTCTGTATGTATATTTATATACAGTATGTATGCAGGTATGAGTAACTCTATATACAGTATGTACAGTATATGTATGCTTTTATATGTGTATATCTATGTCCTGAAGTAATTACATGTGTGTATGTATTAATGTATTTGTATTTTCTCCATCTGTCCTCTCTCCCTCATACAAGAAACTGTGTGTGGTACATAAATGCTGCCCATGCAAGGTAGTGAACTTTAAATGGGCAGTCTACTCCAGAATTTTTATTTTTAAAAAGATAGATAATCCCTTTATTACCCATTCCCCAGTTTTGCATAACCAACACAGTTATATTGATACACTTTTTACCTCTGTGATCACCTTGTATCTAAGCCTCTGCAGACTGCCCCATTATTTTAATTATTTTGAAAGACTTGCATTTTAGCCAATCAGTGCCCTCTCATAAGTAACTCCACTGGCGTGAGCACAATGTCAACTGCATGGCACACATGAACTAATACCCTCCAGCTGTGAAACACTGTCAAATGCATTCACATAAGAGCCAGCCTTCAAGAGCTTAGAAATTAGCATATGAGCCTATCTAGGTTTAGCTTTCAATATCAAGAGAACAAAGCAAATTTAACGATAAAAGTAAATTGGAAAGTTGTTTAAAATAACATGGTCTATCTGAATCATGAAAGTTTTATTTTGACCTAGACTGTCCCTTTAATAAAGTTTTAAACTAAATATCAAATTTGCAGCAATCTATGAAACTTGCCCTCTCATCTTTTCTTTTCATCCTTGACAAGTGAGCAAATACATTTTTCAAACCTATATCTCGCTATATAGAGAATTAATCAGGACACTGAATAGCAGTGATAAGTTCTTAGTCTGCAAGATGCCAGGACTACTATGTATCAACACAACAAAGCTCATGGTAACAAGTAACGGCTAGGGTTGCCACCTCGGCCATGTTTTCCTAGACACTTATGAGTTACACATGCTGCAGGGCATGCAGGGAGGAACATGAATAGTTCTGTTCAGGGTCACTATTTTTGTGCTGTCCAGCAGCACAATGCATGTTTCCCTCTGCACGCCCTGCAGCATGTGTAACTCATAAGTGTCCAGGAAAACATGGCCGTGGTGGCAACCCTAGTAAGGACCTAGTAGAAAGTCAATAGATAAAAGCGAGGGGGGGGCTGAGTATTGGTTTCTAGTGGAGGCCCTGCTATGGTCTATATTATCTATTTCATTAAATAGTTCTGCACAGACATGTACTTCCATCCTATTGGTTGAAATATCAAAATAAACTTATTTTAGTTTAACACATACAGTATATATATAATTTATCACTCGTTTACTGGAATATATATTAATAAATGATATAATTTATTTTACCTTAATACTTCTTTAATATGTATCATGTTTTAAAAAGAACATAAACAGTAGGAATGTTAGAATTAACTCTTTCACCCCACTGCTGGTGAAAACCATCAGTCAATGACTCTTTAAGACTTCTTGCCTATTTGTCTGAAATCAGTACATTATGTGTGAATATAGGCTGCTTCTGTCTTAATGATCTATCACTCATTGGTTTCTCCTTGGGGTTAACTAATCAAACTGGCAGTTGTGATGAATCTATTTTAAAGTAGACAAGTATCCAATGGGCAGAACAATAACATTTAGGGTTTGCAAGGAAGTCGTAGAATGTCTTTGTGATGGTAATGAATGGTGTATTATCTAGCTGACTAAATATCCATATGTTTAAATAAAGTATTTCTCAGACAGCTGGATAATGTTTATAGCTCTATCAAACTAAATATACAACAATGTATAAATTGAAGTTGCTGGCAGCATCAACTGACTGTGGTAAAATCTTCAAGGAAGACTCATATAAGCAAATGTCATTAAAGGGACATGAAACACAACATTTTTCTTTCATGTAGATAGAGAATACCATTTTATACAACTTTCTAATTTACTTCTATTATCTAATTTGTTTCATTCTCTTGGTATCATTTGTTGAAGGATGGTTTCTAACTGAACATATGGGTGAGTCAATCACAATCAATATATATATGCATCCACCAATCAACAGCTAGAACCTAGGTTCTCTGCTGCTCCTGAGCTTGCCTAGATAAACCTTTTAGCAAAGGATAACAAGAGAAGTAAATTGGAAAGTTGTTTGAAATTGTATTCTCTATCTGAATTACGAAAGAAAAAATTTGGGTTTCATGTCCCTTTAATATATATAAATATCTGCTTTCTTTTTTTTTGCATTTCCATAAACAATAAAATTAATGCACAATATATTGTTCCATAAAACACTATAGGTGCTTAAAACTTCTCTTTATAACAAAACCATTATTTAAAGGGTCAGTCTACACCAGAATTTTTATTGTTTAAAAAAGATAGATAATCCCTTTATTACCTATTCCCCAGTTTAGCATAACCAACACAGTTATATTAACTCCTTAATGACCACAGCACTTTTCCATTTTCTGACCGTTTGGGACCAAGGCTATTTTTACAGGTTTGCGGTGTTTGTATTTAGCTGTAATTTTCCTCTTACTCATTTACTGTACCCACACATATTATATACAGTTTTCTCACCATTAAATGGACTTTCTAAAGATACCATTATTTTCATCATATCTTATAATTTACTATAAAATAAATTATAAAATATGAGGAAAAATGGAAAAAAATACACTTTTTCTTATTTTAACCCCAAAATCTGTTAAACATCTACAACCACCAAAAAACACCCATGCTAAATAGTTTCTAAATTTTGTCCTGAGTTTAGAAATATCCAATGTTTACATGTTCTTTACTTTTTTGAAAGTTATAGGGCAATAGATACAAGAAGCACTTTGCTATTTACAAACCACTTTTTCAAAATTAGCGCTAGTTACATTGGAACACTGATATCTTTCAGGAATCCCTGAATATCCCTTGACATGTAAATATATATATATATTTTAGAAGACATCCCAAAGTATTGATCTAGGCCCATTTTGGTATATTTCATGTCACCATTTCACTGCCAAATGAGATCAAATAAAAAAAATCGTTCACTTTTTCACAATTTTTTTCACAAACTTTAGGTTTCTCACTGAAATTATTTACAAACAACTTGTGCAATTATGGCATAAATGGTTGCAAATGCTTCTCTGGGATCCCCTTTGTTCAGAAATAGCAGACATATATGGCTTGGCATTGCTTTTTAGTAATTAGAAGGCCGCTAAATACCACTGCGCACCACATGTGTATTATGCCCAGCAGTGAAGGGGTTAATTAGGTAGCTTGTAGGGAGCTTCTAGGGATAATTTAAGCTTTAGTGTAGTGTATTAGACAACCCAAAGTATTGATCTAGGCCCATTTTGGTATATTTCATGCCACCATTTCACCGCCAAATGCGATCAAATAAAAAAAAGTTCACTTTTTCACAAACTTTTTCACAAAATTTAGGTTTCTCAATTTACAAACAGCTTGTGCATTTTTTGGCACAAATGGTTGTAAATGCTTCTCTGGGATCCCCTTTGTTCAGAAATAGCAGACATATATGGCTTTGGCATTGCTTTTTGGTAATTAAAAGGCTGCTAAATGCCACTGCGCACCACACGTGAATTATGCCCAGCAGTGAAGGGGTTAATTAGGTAGCTTGTAGGGTTAATTTTAGCTTTAGTGTAGAGATCAGCCTCCCACCTGAAACATCAGACCCCCTGATCCCTCCCAAAGAGCTCTCTTCCCTCCCCTACCCCACAATTGTACCCGCCATCTTAAGTACTGGCAGAAAGTCTGCCAGTACTAAAATGAAAGGTATCTTTTTTTAAATATATTTTGTAGCATATTTACATATGCTACTGTGTAGGAACCCCCTTAGCCCCCAACCTCCCTGATTCCCCCCCCCCCCCCCAAACAGCTCTCTAACCTTCCCCTCTACCTTATTTGTAGCCATCTTGGGTACTGGCAGCTGTCTGCTAGTACCCAGTTTACAATAAAAATGTTTTTTTTTTATTATTTTTTTTTTCTGTAGTATAGCTTCCCCCCCAAAACACCAAACCCCCCACCCCCTCCCAGATCGCTTTGATCATTTTTATTTTTTACTCCCCTCTGTTCCACTTTTCCTTTACAATTTTTCTGTAGTGTAGCCATTCCCACCCGCTCCCATCCCATCACTGCGCGCCCTCTGCAACCCCTGCCCACTATCCCGCCCGCCTCCACGTCACAAGGTCCATCGATGGCCGCCACCCACCTCCCAGACCGGCTCCCACCCACCCACCAACGATACCGACCATCGATGTCCAGTGCAGAGAGGGCTCTCTCTGCATTGGATGGCCATGCAGGATTATTGCAGGATGCGTCGATATCGAGGCATCACTGCAATAACCGGAAAGCGCCTGAAAGCGATCAGGATGGCTTCCACCGCTTTCCCAGACCGACGACGTGCAAGGTACGTTAACTGTATTTTTACATACCCTGCACGTCGTCGGTCATAAAGGGGTTAATATACTTCTTACCTCTGTGATTACCTTGTATCTAAGCATCTTCTGACAACCCTCTGATCGCATGACTTTTTATTTATTATCTATTGACTTGCATTTTAGCCAATTAGTGCTGTGTTGTGTTGACTCTTAAATAACCCCACGAGCATGAGCACAATGTTCTTTACATGGCCCACATGAACTAGCAGTCTCCTGTTGTTAAAAGCAAATAAAAAAGCATGTAATAAGAGGCTGTCTGTAGTGTCTTAGAAACAGGCAGACAGTTAGAGGTTTACATGTTATAAAGTATATTAATATAACTGAGTTTGTTGTGCAAAGCTGGGGAATGGGGAGTAAAGGCGTTATCTATCATTTAAAACAATAACAATTTTAGTGCTGACTATCCCTTTAACTATTTCTTGTACTATCTAAAACAAATATTGAGCATGAAATGGATAATACATGAGAAATACATAAATAAGTACATAGATACATAAATGGAAAATATTAATGCAGAGAAACTAAATTTCTTGGGGCCATAAAAATGTCTAATACTACGTAGATGGTAACTATTTAGTGTTAGAGAATGGGATATTGGGTGAATGGAGTGTCATTGACCTCTTTCAAAACCATTGAGGAATTCCGTTGAAACATGTTCTTTCATTCAGTGTTGTATATAATGGATCTTTAATATGGTGGAAATCTTATTATTCGACATTCCACTGATAATTCATTTTTAAAATCCTTTTTTATTAAACTTTATAATCTTTTTGTTTTCATTTAGATTGTTGTGCTTTCAAGCTCTACTCCACGGTACAATAGCCTTATAGAGAAAAGCCATCTACACTGTAAAGGCTATAGTTTAGCTTAAAACTTGACTTATTTAAAAAAAAAAAAAAACTTTAAAAAAAATTTAAGATCACTGTGTTTTTAAACAGTTCAGTCTGCAATCTGATTGGTTGGTATCTTTTTTTAAGTATCTGCGCCAGGTTTCAAGGTCAATTATAAATCAGGCTGGATTTGACAAGTCTATTGCAATGTATCAATGTATTGCCAAGTTGCTATATAAGAGAGCTATTTTTGTTAATAACATGATACATTTTTGTAACAACTTGCATTTGCATAATAACCATATGTTTACCCAAATTTGCTTAAAGGGACAGTAAAGTTAAAATTAAACATACATGATTTAGATAGGGTATGTGACTTTAAAAAAACAATCAATGCAGTAGAGCTGCATAATTAACAAGTGCATAATAAAAAGACAATGCAATAACACTTTGAATTTAACAAAAGCAGTAGATACTTTCCTGGCAAATGTATTTTTTTCCTCTCATTTGCCAGACCCCTCTCTCATGTGACAGACATCAGCCAATCACAGGTTAGTATACATATACCCTGTTAGCTTGTGCACATGCTCAGTAGGATCTTGTTCCCCAGAAAGTGTGAATATAAAAAGACTGTACAAACTTTGATCATGAAAGTAAATTCAAAAGTGTCTTAAAGCTGCATGTTCTATCTGAATCATAAAAGTTTATTTTGACTTGAGTGTCCCTTTAAACAACTTTCCAATATACTTCTATTATCATTTTTGCTTAGTTCCCTTGGTATCCTTTGCCAAAAAGTAATACTAGGCAAGCTCAGGAGCATGCACGTGTCTTTAGCTATCTGGCAGCAGTGTTTGAAACAAGGTATAACATTGCTATAAGCATTGTCGCAAACACTGTTGCCAGATGGCTAAAGATGTGTGCACACTCCTGAGCTCTTTAATAGAGGATACCAAGAGAACTAAGCAAATGAATGATAGAAATGAATTGGAAAGTTGTTTAAAATGGCATACTCTATCCAATCCCTTTACGTTGAAATTTGACTTTACTGTCCCTTTTTGTTTATAGTAGGGACTTCCACTGACATTGTAGGTGGGAAGACCCAAAGGAGGTATTGTGGTAAACCAGGGAGCCACATTGTATCATGGGATCGGACTGCATAGGAAGATTGTGGAGTGAGGGCAAAGCTGGGAAAGGAGTGGAAGGATTGTTGTAATGGTTAGATGGCTGTCAGCAAGCTGGTACTTTTACATAAAATGCAAAAAGAAAATGTTCCAGTGTATTTGAGCATTTCATGATTGCATTGTTGCTTTCTTTAACTCAAAAGGGTTAAACGCATTAAAGTTAGTTCCCTACTTGGAGCAAGCTGGGGATTGGTGGCTACTCACATAGCTCTTGTCAATGGCTCACCCGATGTGTTTAGTGCATTGCTGCATTTAATGATGCATTTAACCCCTTTGCAGAAGTTAAACACATAGCTATATATATGCAACAGTGTCATAATAAAATACTCTAACAAATTAAAGCATTTTCTTTTTTGCACTTTGATGTCCCTTTAAGTCCTAGAGAAGAGGGACAGAGAAGTGTACTCCTAATTGCACCAATTGCAGGATGGTTGGGACATCTGTAGATACATTCATCATTTACAGAACTTGGCAGGGAAACTTATCTTCTTAACTTGTGTTTTCTTAAGAGATTAACATTTGCACAGCTCCATCATACTTTAATGAATGGGATCAATAAAATAACATAGAAATGGGAAACATTTGTTTGACTGCAGAGTTATGTACATTTTTAGTAAAGTAACAAAAAGCATATTGAGGTTCAGATATACCTAAACAATATAAAAAATTATAATATTTAAAAATATATATATTTAAAGCGATTATTTAGATTGCATGTAAATAAAAATTAATATTACCTAAGGAATCTGATTGGTTAGGATAATGTGATCCAATGTGTAACTGGCAAATTTAAACTTTTAGAAGGAAGTTAAAAGTTAAAGAACTATTAACTATAGTAGAATTGCATAATCAGCAAACGCATAATAAAAAAACACATTTAGTCTGATTTTCCGACAAGTAATAAAAAAAATTCCTAACAAATTTCAAAGTTAGTTCAATTTACCTTCCCCCTGATCATATGAAAGCCATCAACCAATCACAAAATACATATATGTAAACACAGTGAATTCTTGCACATGATCAACAGGAGCTGGGGCCTCAAAAAGTTTGCATATAAAAAGATTGCGCACATTATAAACAACTTTCTAATTTACTCATATTATCAATTTTCTTCATTCACTTAGTATCTTTATTTGAAAAATCAGTCATTTAACCTTACGAGCTGGCCCATCTTTTGTTCAACACCTGGGTAGCACTTGCTGAATGGTGGCTAAATGCAGCCAACAATCAGCAAGCGCTATCCAGGGTGCTGAACCAAAAATGTCCCAGCTCGTAAGCTCTTAAGAAAAAAATTGATAATAGGAGTAAATTAGAAAGTTGCTTAAAACTTGTCTGAATCATGAAAGAAAGAAAAATGGATTCAGTATCCCTTTAATGGAACTGAATTAGAAATCTGTTTACAGTTGTGTGCTGTATCTGAATATGACAATTTAATTTTGCAATTCCTCTAAGAATAGGATGCAGTTTGCTTTTGAGAGACCATTTTAAAAAGTAAATTAGTAAAACTAATAACAGACCATAGAATAAAATATTTTTGCTTCAACGGTTATTCAAGTATAAAAAACATTCGGCTAGATTACGAGTCTTGCGTTAGGCTTAAAAAGCAGCGTTGGCTGGTCCCAACGCTGCTTTTTAATGCCCGCTGGTATTACGAGTCTTGCAGGTACAGGTGTACTGCTCACTTTTTTGGCCAGACTCGGAAATACCGCAAATCCACTTACGTCAATTGCGTATCCTCTTTTTTCAATGGGACTTGCATAGCACCCATAAACGACCTATTAACCCCTAAACCGAGGCCCCCCACATCGCAAACACTAAAATCATTGTTTAACCCATTTTTTTAACCCCAAATCTGCCAAACCAGACATGGCCGACACTGTAATAAATATATTAACCCCTAAACCGCCGCACTCCCACCTCGCAAACACTAGTTACATTTTATTAACCTCTAATCTGCTGTCCCTAACATCGCCGACACCTACCTACATTTATTAACCCCTAATCTGCCGACCCCAACGTCGCCGCCACTATACTAAAGTTATAAACCCCTAAACCTAAGTCTAACCCTAACACTCCCTAACTTAAATAGAATTTAAATAAATATAGATAAAATAACTATCATTAACTGCATTATACCTATTTAAAACTAAATACTTACCTATAAAATAAACCCTAAGCTAGCTACAATATAACTAATAGTTACATTGTACCTATCTTAGGGTTTATTTTTATTTTACAGGCAAGTTTGTATTTATTTTAACTAGGTACAAAAGTTATTAAATAGTTATTAACTATTTAATAACTACCTAGCTAAAATAAAGACAGAAGTACCTGCAAAATAAAACCTAACCTAAGTTACAATTACACCTAACACTACCACTATAATTAAATTAATTCCCTAAATTAAATAAAATTATCTAAAGTACAAAAAACCCCCACTAAATTACAGAAAATAATAAACAAATTACAAGATTTTTAAACTAATTACACCTAATCTAATGCCTCTAACAAAATAAAAAAGCCCCCCCAAAATAAAAAAGCCCTACCCTACACTAAATTACAAATAGGGCCTTTTCCGGGGCATTGCCACAAAGTAATCAGCTCTTTTACCTGTAAAAAAAATTACAAACCCCCCCAACATTAAAACTCACCACCCACACAACCAACCCTACTCTAAAACCCACCCAATCCCCCCTTAAAAAAACCTAACACTAACCCCCTGAAGATCACCCATCCGGGAGACGTCTTCATCCAACCGGGCAGAAGTGGTCCTTTACACTACAGGTAAATTTGTCTTTATTTTAACTAGGTAGTTATTAAATAGTTAATAACTATTTAATAACTTTTGTACCTAGTTAAAATAAATACAAACTTGCCTGTAAAATAAAAATAAACCCTAAGCTAGCTGCAATGTAACTATTAGTTATATTGTAGCTAGCTTAGGGTTTATTTTACAGGTAAGTATTTAGTTTTAAATAGGAATTATTTAGTTAATGATAGTAATTTTATTTAGATGTATTTAAATTATATTTAAGTTAGGGGGTGTTAGGGTTAGGGTTAGACTTAGGTTTAGGGGTTAATAACTTTATTATAGTGGTGGCGACATTGTGGGACGGCAGATTAGGGGTTAATAAATGTAGGTAGGTGGAGGCAACATTGGGGGCGGCAGATTAGGGGTTAATAAATATAATGTAGGTGTCGGCGATGTTGGGGGCAGCAGATTAGGGGTTCATAAGTATAATGTAGGTGACGGCGGTGTCCGGAGCGGCAGATTAGGGGTTAATAATATAATGTAGGTGTCGGCGATGTCGGGGGCGGCAGATTAGGGGTTAATAAGTGTAAGATTAGGGGTGTTTAGACTCAGAGTTCATGTTAGGGTGTTAGGTGTAGACATAAATTTTATTTCCCCATAGGAATGGGGCTGCGTTAGGAGCTTTACGCTGCTTTTTTGCAGGTGTTAGGTTTTTTTTCAGCCGGCTCTCCCCCATTGATTCCTATTGGGAAATCGTGCACAAGCACGTTTAGCCAGCTCACTGCTAACGTAAGCAGTACTGGTATTGGGGTGAGATGTGGAGCAAAATTTTGCTCTTCGCTAACTTTTTTGCGGTTAACGCCGGGTTTGTAAAAAACATAATTTATGCTTACCTGATAAATTCCTTTCTTCTGTTGTGTGATCAGTCCACGGGTCATCATTACTTCTGGGATATTATCTGCTCCCCTACAGGAAGTGCAAGAGGATTCACCCAGCAGAGTTGCTATATAGCTCCTCCCCTCTACGTCACCTCCAGTCATTCGACCAAAGACCAACGAGAAAGGAGAAGCCAAGGGTGTAGTGGTGACTGAATTATAATTTAAAAAATATGTACCTGCCTTAAAAAACAGGGCGGGCCGTGGACTGATCACACAACAGAAGAAAGGAATTTATCAGGTAAGCATAAATTATGTTTTCTTCTGTTATGTGTGATCAGTCCACGGGTCATCATTACTTCTGGGATACCAATACCAAAGCAAAAGTACACGGATGACGGGAGGGATAGGCAGGCTCATTATACAGAAGGAACCACTGCCTGAAGAACCTTTCTCCCAAAAATAGCCTCCGAAGAAGCAAAAGTGTCAAATTTGTAAAATTTGGAAAAAGTATGAAGCGAAGACCAAGTTGCAGCCTTGCAAATCTGTTCAACAGAGGCCTCATTCTTAAAGGCCCAAGTGGAAGCCACAGCTCTAGTGGAATGAGCTGTAATTCTTTCAGGAGGCTGCTGTCCAGCAGTCTCATAGGCTAAACGTATTATGCTACGAAGCCAAAAAGAGAGAGAGGTAGCAGAAGCTTTTTGACCTCTCCTCTGTCCAGAATAAACGACAAACAGGGAAGAAGTTTGGCGAAAATCCTTAGTTGCCTGCAAGTAGAACTTGAGGGCACGAACTACATCCAGATTGTGTAGAAGACGTTCCTTCTTTGAAGAAGGATTTGGACACAAGGATGGAACAACAATCTCTTGATTGATATTCCTGTTAGAGACAACCTTAGGTAAGAACCCAGGTTTAGTACGCAGAACTACCTTGTCTGAGTGAAAGATCAGATAAGGAGAATCACAATGTAGGGCTGATAACTCAGAGACTCTTCGAGCCGAGGAAATAGCCATTAAAAATAGAACTTTCCAAGATAACAATTTTATATCAATGGAATGAAGGGGTTCAAACGGAACACCCTGTAAAACGTTAAGAACTAAGTTTAAACTCCATGGCGGAGCAACAGTTTTAAACACAGGCTTGATCCTAGCTAAAGCCTGACAAAAGGCCTGGATGTCTGAATTTTCTGACAGACGCCTGTGTAACAAGATGGACAGAGCTGAGATCTGTCCCTTTAATGAGCTAGCCGATAAACCCTTTTCTAAACCTTCTTGTAGAAAAGACAATATCCTAGGAATCCTAACCTTACTCCAGGAGTAATCTTTGGATTCACACCAGTATAGGTATTTACGCCATATTTTATGGTAAATCTTTCTGGTAACAGGCTTCCTAGCCTGTATCAGGGTATCAATAACCGACTCAGAAAACCCACGTTTTGATAAAATCAAGCGTTCAATTTCCAAGCAGTCAGCTTCAGAGAAGTTAGACTTTGATGTTTGAATGGACCCTGAATCAGAAGGTCCTGTCTTAGAGGTAGAGACCACGGCGGACAGGATGACATGTCCACTAGATCTGCATACCAAGTCCTGCGCGGCCATGCAGGCGCTATTAGAATCACTGATGCTCTCTCCTGTTTGATTTTGGCAATCAATCGAGGAAGCAGCGGGAAGGGTGGAAACACATAAGCCATCCTGAAGTTCCAAGGTGCTGTCAAAGCATCTATCAGAACCGCTCCCGGATCCCTGGATCTGGATCCGTAGCGAGGAAGTTTGGCGTTCTGGCGAGACGCCATGAGATCTATCTCTGGTTTGCCCCAACGTCGAAGTATTTGGGCAAAGACCTCCGGATGAAGTTCCCACTCCCCCGGATGAAGAGTCTGGCGACTCAAGAAATCCGCCTCCCAGTTCTCCACTCCCGGGATGTGGATTGCTGACAGGTGGCAAGAGTGAGACTCTGCCCAGCGAATTATCTTTGATACTTCTATCATTGCTAGGGAGCTTCTTGTCCCTCCTTGATGGTTGATGTAAGCTACAGTCGTGATGTTGTCCGACTGAAACCTGATGAACCCCCGAGTCTTTAACTGGGGCCAAGCTAGAAGGGCATTGAGAACTGCTCTCAATTCCAGAATGTTTATTGGCAGGAGACTTTCCTCCTGACTCCATTGTCCCTGAGCCTTCAGAGAATTCCAGACAGCGCCCCAACCTAGAAGGCTGGCGTCTGTTGTTACAATTGTCCAGTCCGGCCTGCTGAACGGCATCCCCCTGGACAGATGTGGTCGAGAAAGCCACCATAGAAGAGAGTTTCTGGTCTCTTGATCCAGATTCAGAGTGGGGGACAAATCTGAGTAATCCCCATTCCACTGACTCAGCATGCACAATTGCAGCGGTCTGAGATGTAGGCGTGCAAAGGGTACTATGTCCATTGCTGCTACCATTAAGCCGATCACCTCCATGCATTGAGCTACTGACGGGAGTTGAATGGAATGAAGGACACGGCATGTATTTAGAAGCTTTGTTAATCTGTCTTCTGTCAGATAAATCTTCATTTCTACAGAATCTATAAGAGTCCCCAAGAATGGAACTCTTGTGAGAGGCAAGAGAGAACTCTTCCTTTCGTTCACTTTCCAACCATGCGACCTTAGAAATGCCAGAACTAACTCTGTATGAGACTTGGCAGTTTGAAAGCTTGAAGCTTGTATCAGAATGTCGTCTAGGTACGGAGCTACCGAAATTCCTCGCGGTCTCAGAACCGCTAGAAGGGCACCCAGAACCTTTGTGAAGATTCTTGGAGCCGTAGCCAATCCGAATGGAAGGGCTACAAACTGGTAATGCCTGTCTAAGAAGGCAAACCTTAGATACCGGTAATGATCTTTGTGAATCGGTATGTGAAGGTAAGCATCCTTTAAATCCACTGTGGTCATGTACTGACCCTTTTGGATCATGGGTAAGATTGTCCGAATAGTTTCCATTTTGAACGATGGAACTCTTAGGAATTTGTTTAGGATCTTTAAATCCAAGATTGGCCTGAAAGTTCCCTCTTTTTTGGGAACCACAAACAGGTTTGAGTAAAACCCTTGTCCTTGTTCCGACCGCGGAACCGGATGGATCACTCCCATTACTAATAGATCTTGTACACAGTGTAGAAACGCGTCTTTCTTTATTTGGTTTGTTGACAACCTTGACAGATGAAATCTCCCTCTTGGGGGAGATAATTTGAAGTCTAGAAGGTATCCCTGAGATATGATCTCTAGCGCCCAGGGATCCTGGACATCTCTTGCCCAAGCCTGGGCGAAGAGAGAGAGTCTGCCCCCCACTAGATCCGGTCCCGGATCGGGGGCCCTCGGTTCATGCTGTCTTAGGGGCAGCAGCAGGTTTTCTGGCCTGCTTGCCCTTATTCCAGGACTGGTTAGGTTTCCAGCCTTGTCTGTAACGAGCAACAGCTCCTTCCTGTTTTGGTGCAGTGGAAGTTGATGCTGCACCTGCTTTGAAATTCCGAAAGGGACGAAAATTAGACTGTCTAGCCTTAGCTTTGGCTTTGTCTTGAGGTAGAGCGTGGCCCTTACCTCCTGTAATGTCAGCGATAATTTCTTTCAAACCGGGCCCAAATAAAGTTTGCCCCTTGAAAGGTATATTAAGTAATTTGGACTTAGAAGTTACATCAGCCGACCAGGATTTTAGCCACAGCGCCCTACGTGCCTGAATGGCGAATCCTGAATTCTTAGCCGTAAGTTTGGTTAAATGTACTACGGCCTCCGAAATGAATGAATTAGCTAGTTTAAGGACTCTAAGCCTGTCCGTAATGTCGTCCAGCGTAGCGGAACTAAGGTTCTCTTCCAGAGACTCAATCCAAAATGCTGCCGCAGCCGTAATCGGCGCGATGCATGCAAGGGGTTGCAATATAAAACCTTGTTGAACAAACATTTTCTTAAGGTAACCCTCTAATTTTTTATCCATAGGATCTGAAAAAGCACAGCTATCCTCCACCGAGATAGTGGTGCGCTTAGCTAAAGTAGAAACTGCTCCCTCCACCTTAGGGACCGTTTGCCATAAGTCCCGTGTGGTGGCGTCTATTGGAAACATCTTTCTAAATATTGGAGGGGGTGAGAACGGCACACCGGGTCTATCCCACTCCTTAGTAACAATTTCAGTTAATCTCTTAGGTATAGGAAAAACGTCAGTACTCGCCGGTACCGCAAAGTATTTATCCAACCTACACATTTTCTCTGGTATTGCAACAGTGTTACAATCGTTAAGAGCCGCTAAGACCTCCCCTAGTAATAGACGGAGGTTTTCCAATTTAAATTTAAAATTTGAAATATCTGAATCCAATCTGCTTGGATCAGAACCGTCACCTACAGAATGAAGCTCTCCGTCCTCATGCTCTGCAAGCTGTGACGCAGTATCAGACATGGCCCTAGAATTATCAGCGCACTCTGTTCTCACCCCAGAGTGATCACGCTTGCCTCTTAGTTCTGGTAACTTAGCCAAAACTTCAGTCATAACAGTAGCCATATCTTGTAATGTTATCTGTAATGGCTGCCCAGATGTACTAGGCGCCATAATATCACGCACCTCCCGGGCGGGAGACGCAGGTACTGACACGTGAGGCGAGTTAGACGGCATAACTCTCCCCTCGCTGTTTGGTGAAATTTGTTCAATTTGTACAGATTGGCTTTTATTTAAAGTAGCATCAATACAGTTAGTACATAAATTTCTATTGGGCTCCACCTTGGCATTGGAACAAATGACACAGGTATCTTCCTCTGAATCAGACATGTTTAACACACTAGCAATAAACATGCAACTTGGTTACAATCTTATTTAACAAAAACGTACTGTGCCTCCAAGAAGCACTAAACGATTAAATGACAGTTGAAATAATGAACTGAAAAACAGTTATAGCATCACTCTTTAAAAAACAACACAACTTGTTAGCAAAGGTTTGTTCCCATTAGTAAAGTAACACTAATTAAATTTTAAACATAAAAATCACAGAGCAACGTTTTAAAACACAGTCACTACATAAGTCTCACAGCTCTGCTGAGAGAATCTACCTCCCTTCAAAGAAGTTTGAAGACCCCTGAGTTCTGTTAGAGATGAACCGGATCATGCAGAAAATACAAGAGTAACTGACTGGAAATTTTTGATGCGTAGCAAAGAGCGCCAAAAACGGCCCCTCCCCCTCACACACAGCAGTGAGAGAGAAACGAAACTGTCATAATCAAAACAAGCAAACTGCCAAGTGGAAAAATAATGCCCAAATATTTATTCACTCAGTACCTCAGAAATGCAAACGATTCTACATTCCAGCAAAAACGTTTAACATGAATTAAATACCTATTAAAAGGTTTAATGTACTTTTACAGAGTAATTCCGGTGAAATACCATCCCCAGAATACTGAAGTGTAGAGTATACATACATGTCATTATAACGGTATGGCAGGATTTTCTCATCAATTCCATTCAGAAAATAAAAACTGCTACATACCTCAATGCAGATTCAACTGCCCGCTGTCCCCTGATCTGAAGCTTTTACCTCCCTCAGATGGCCGAGAAACAGCAATATGATCTTAACTACTCCGGTTAAAATCATAAGAAAAACTCTGGTAGATTCTTCTTCAAACTCTGCCAGAGAAGTAATAACACGCTCCGGTGCTATTGTAAAATAACAAACTTTTGATTGAAGTTATAAAAACTAAGTATAATCACCATAGTCCTCTCACACCTCCTATCTAGTCTTTGGGTGCAAGAGAATGACTGGAGGTGACGTAGAGGGGAGGAGCTATATAGCAACTCTGCTGGGTGAATCCTCTTGCACTTCCTGTAGGGGAGCAGATAATATCCCAGAAGTAATGATGACCCGTGGACTGATCACACATAACAGAAGAAACCCGTAATACCAGCGCTATCTGTAAGTGAGCGGTGAGCATAAACTGCTCGTTTGCACCGCACAGCTTCTAACGCAAAACTCGTAATCTAGGTGAAACAATTTTCTGTAGTGTAGTGGTCCCCCTTCCTCCCCCCTCCTGTGATTGTTAGGGATCCCCCCATACCCCCACCCCACTTTCTCTCTGTAGTGTAGCTTCCCGAGTTCCCATCCCTTCCTCTACCATAATTTTTTTTTTTACAAAAAATTATGTTGCGCCATCCCACTTCCACTGCCTCCCACACCTCCCTCCAGCACCAGCAGATGATCGTTACTGATCGCTCTCCGGTTCCATATGCAGGGAGATTCCTGTAGCTCTGGAACTCCAGCTTTCGACTGTAACTTAACAGCTGAGACTGCTGGAGCTTTCTGAAGCTCCGAAATATACATACGTTGTGTGGTACTGTAGCCAAAGTACCGCACAATGTATTTATATGCCTGATTGGGTGAAGGGGTTAAAGGACCACTAAACACAGTAGAATAGCATTATCAGTAAATGCAAAAGCACTTAGTTTGACTTTTTGATGAGTAGTAGTTTTTCTTCTGACATATATTAAAGTTAGTTCTATTTTCCTCCCTCTGCATCATGTGACAGGCATTAGCCAATCACAAAATTCTGTGAATCTTGCAAATGCTCAGTAGGTGCTAGTGTCTCAGAAAGTGTGCAAATAAAAAGATTGTGCACATTTAGATAATAGAAGTGAATTAGAAAGTTTAAAATTGTGTGCTCTATCTGAATAAAGAAAGTTTAACTTGAGTGACCCTTTAAGAGGATTTTAAACCCAATTATTTTGTGATTCAGACAGAGCCTACAATTTTATAAAAGCTTCTTCTTATATTATCAAATTTGTTTCATTCACATGGTATTCTTTGTTGAAGAGATACTTAGGCAGGTGTCTGGAGCACTACATAGGAAATAGATAACATTCTTGCTGCCATATAGCCTCCAGGCACATGCACACTTTGGAGCTTATGTCCCTGCTTTTCAACAAAAGATACCAAGAAAATGAAGAAAATTTGATAATAACATTGTTTCAAATTGCATGTTCTATCTGAATCATGAAAGAAAAATATTGAGTTTTATGTCCCTTTAAGTATCAGTTACTCACTGGCTGATAAGGACAGCAGCTAATACTCTGTAAGATTGATAACATCCTTAGTTATTTAAAAATAAAATGTAATATGTTTTAAAATTCCTCTTTTGGGAGGCAACAATAAAAAATACTCTACTGACTCATTTAGGTTAGCATTTCATAGCCTCCTAACATTGTGTTGAGATTGTTGTTTCCTCTAGAGTCTAGTCCAATCATATCTTGTTTTAATGCTACTCATTTATCATATTAAAGGGACATAAAACCCAGAACTTTTCTTTCATGATTCAGACAGAACATGTGATTTTAAAAAAAAACTTTCCAATTTACTTCTTTTATCTAATTTGCCTCGTTCTCTTGGTATAATTTTTTGGAAAACATGCCTGTGTAGGTTTAAGAGCAGCAAAGCATTACTCGGAGTTAGCTGCTGATGGGTGGCTACACAAATATGCCTCTTTTCATTAGTTCACCAGTTGTGATCAGCTAGCACCCAATAGGTCATATAGCTAAAAACGAAAACAAACTTCACCCAGACCGGCTCCAAAGTGGATAGGTAAAACAGCAAAACTTTATTATGAAAAATAGTTAAAAAGATAGCTCACAGACCATTGGCAAGGAAACGCCATTAAAATGCAAAAGACACTATAACCTCGGCCCTGCTGACGTCACTGACGCGTTTCAGATAAACCCCGTAATCATAGCTATGCTTACGGGCTGCTCCTTCAACAAAGCATACCTAGAGAATGAAGCAAATATGATAATAGAAGTAAACTGGACATCTGTTTAAAATTGGATGCTGTATTTGAATCATGAAAGAAACATTTTGGGTTTAATGCCCCTTTAATGGATATTGTTACCATGCAAAAAAAATAATAATAAAAAAAATATATATAAAGTGAGTACACCGCTCACATTTTTGTAAATATTTTATTATATCTTTTTTGTGACAACACTGAAGAAATGACACTTTGCTACAATGTAAAGTAGTGAGAGTACATCCTGTATAACAGTGTAATTTTGCTGTCCCCTCAAAACAACTCAGCACACAGCCATTGATGTCTAAACCATTGGCAACAAAAGTGAGCAAACACCTAAGTGGAAATGTCCAAATTGGGCCTAAAGTGTCAATATTTTTTGTGGCCACCATTATTTTCCAGCACTGTCTTAACCCTCTTGGGCATGGAGTTTACCAGAGCTTCACAGGATGCCACTGGAGTCCACTTCCACTTCTCCATGACGACATCATAGAGCTGGTGGATGTTAGAAACCTTGTGCTCCCCCACCTTCCGTTTGAGGATGCCCCACAGATGCTCAATATGGTTTAGGTCTGGAGACATGCTTGGCCAGTCCATCACCTTTACCCTCAGCTTCTTTAGCGAGGCAGTGGTTGTCTTGGAGGTGTGTTTAGGGTCATGTTAGAATACTGCCCTGCGGCCCAGTCTCCGGAGGGAGGGGATCATGCTCTACTTCAGTATGTCACAGTACATGTTGGCATTCATGGTTCCCTCAGTGAACTGTAGCTCCCCAGTGCTGACAGCACTCATGCAGGCCCAGACCATTACACTCCCACCACCATGCTTGACTGTAGGCAAGACATACTTTTGTACTCCTCACCTGGTTGCCGCCACACACGCTTGACACCATCTGAACCAAATAAGTTTATCTTGGTCTCATCGGACCACAGGACATGGTTCTAGTAATCCATGCCCTAAGTCTGCTTGTCTTCAGCAAACTGTTTGTAGGCTTTCTTGTGCAACATCTCTAGAAGAGACCTCCTTCTGGGACGACAGCCATGTAGACCAATTTGATGCAGTGTGTGGCGTATGGTCTGAGCACTGACAGGCTGACCCTCCACCCCTTCAACCTCTGCAGCAATGCTGGCAACAGTCATACGTCTATTTTCCAAAGACAACCTCTGGATATGACGCTGAGCATGTGAACTCAACTTCTTTGGTCGACCATTGCGAGGCCTGTTCTGAGTGGAACCTGTCCTGTGAAACTGGTGTATGGTCTTGCCCACCGTGCTGCAGCTCAGTTTTAGGGTCTAGGCCATCTTTATGTAGAGCAACAATTCTTTTTTTCAGATCCTCAGAGAGTTCTTTGCCATGAGGTGCCATGTTGAACTTCCAGTGACCAGTATGAGAGAGTGTGTGAGCGATAACACCAAATGTAACACACCTGCTCCCCATTCACACCTGAGACCTTGTAACACTAACGAGTCACATGACACCAAGGAGGGAAAATGGCTAATTGGGCCCAATTTGTTGCTAATGGTTTGAGGGTGTATTAAGGTTTTTTGTTTTTTTTTGTAAATCAATTTTTATTGAGATATAATGATAGCAAACAGTAATAAAAGGCCAAATATAGGCACAGACATCAATAAAATGTAAGTGAAATATGGGAGAGATGAGAAGTATCATCAACATTGTACATATTAAACATACAAACATGAAAGCCATTGAGATGTAGAAAGACAGCATTCAGTTATATTTATGACAGTATTATAACCAGACTAGTAAACTCCCATGTAGCTTGAGTATGTTTACCTCACGAACTGTGCTTAAGGGGGTCGATCCGATATAAATCGTCGCCCGCAAAAGCCGGCGACGCCAATATTTACGCTGATTTGGTATCCTATATACGGCGTAACCTAGAAGTTACGCGCGTATATTTCTGCCGTCGCCCGTAGTTTTTTGGGCCATAGGCAGGTATACCAAACCAGCGCAGTTTGGTATCCAATATGCAGCGTAAGGACTTACGTGGCGAAAATGGAGAAAACTTACTCCATTTTCACCTCGCCACAAAAAGCAGCCGTAAGAAGCCTTACGCTGACTATTGGAGCCCCGTAACTCCCTAAACTAACTAGAAAATAAACCTAACACCTAACGCATGCGCAATGTCTATCTCCCTGTCAACCGCGATCTGCTAAATAAAACCTAACACCTAACGCATGCGCAATGTCTATCTACCTGTCAACCGCGATCCCCCCCCCCCCCCGAAATCCCTAATAAAGTTATTAACCCCTAAACCGCCGCTCCCGGACCCCGCCGCCATCTACATAAACTAACCCCCTACTGTGAGCCCCTAAAACCGCCGCCATCTACCTTATCTATCCCCTAATCTGACCCCTTACACCGCCGCCACCTATATAAAAATTATTAACCCCTAATCTAATCCCCCTATACCGCCGCCAGCTATATTAATATTATTAACCCCTAATGTAAGCCCCTTACACCGCCGCCATCTCTATTAAAATGATTAACCCCTAATTTAATCTACCTACCCCGCCGCCAGCTATATTATCTATATTAACCCTAAGTATATTATAGTTAATATAGGTATTACATTATATATATTAACTATATTAACCCTAATTATATTAGGGTTAATATAGTTAATATAGTTACTATAGTATTTATATTAACTATATTAACTCTATCTAACCCTAACTAAATTTATATTAAATTAATCTAATTCATTTATAAACTAAAATATTCCTATTTAAATCTAAATACTTACCTATAAAATAAACCCTAAGATAGCTACAATATAATTAATAATTACATTGTAGCTATGTTAGGGTTAATATTTATTTTACAGGTAAATTGTTAATTATTTTAACTAGGTATAATAGATATTAAATAGTTATTAACTATTTAATATCTACCTAGTTAAAATAATTACCCTACCTTGTCTTCACCACACCGGGCCGAATAGCTCGCATTCTATTGGCTGTTCCGATCAGCCAATAGAATGCGAGCTCAATCTGATTGGCTGATTGGATCAGCCAATCGGATTGAACTTGAATCTGATTGGCTGATTCAATCAGCCAATCAGATTTTTCTAACAATTCCGATTGGCTGATAGAATCCTATCAGCCAATCGGAATTCGGCGGACGCCATCTTGGATGACGTCATTTAAAGGTACCTCATTCGTAGTACAGCAGTCGGCCGGGATGGATGCTCCGCGGCGGCGGAGCGAAGAAAGAAGATTGAAGATGCCGCCGGAAGAATGAAGACTTTGCTGCCGCTTGGAGGAAGACGTCGCCGGAGGAAGAATTCTTCTTTGCCGCTTGGAGGAAGACATCGCCCGGATCGGATCAGGAGTTTGGCCCGGTGTGGTGAAGACAAGGTAGGGAGATCTTCAGGGGGGTAGTGTTAGGCTTTTTTAAGGGGGGTTTGGGTGGTTTTAGAATAGGGGTATGTGGGTGGTGGGTTGTAATGGGGGGGGGGGGATTGTATTTGTTGTATGCAAAAGAGCTGAATTCTTTGGGGCATGCCCCACAAAAGGCCCTTTTAAGGGCTGGTAAGGTAAAGAGCTTTGAAATTTGTTTAATTTAGAATAGGGCAGGGAATTTTTTTTATTTTGGGGGTTTATTATTTTATTAGGGGGCTTAGAATAGGTGTAATTAGCTTAAAAATCTTGTAATCTTTTTTTTATTTTTTGTAATTTAGTGTTTGTTTTTTTTTGTAATTTAGTTTAGTTAATTTAATTGTATTTTTAGATAGATGTTTGTAGTTTATTAAATTTATTGATAGTGTAGGTGTATTTATAACTTAGGTTAGGATTTATTTTACAGGTAATTGGGTAATTATTTTAACTAGGTAGATATTAAATAGTTAATAACTATTTAATATCTATTATACCTAGTTAAAATAATTAACAATTTACCTGTAAAATAAATATTAACCCTAACATAGCTACAATGTAATTATTAATTATATTGTAGCTATCTTAGGGTTTATTTTATAGGTAAGTATTTAGATTTAAATAGGAATATTTTAGTTTATAATATGAATTAGATTAATTTAATATAAATTTAGTTAGGGGTGTTAGGGTTAGATAGAGTTAATATAGTTAATATAAATACTATAGTAACTATATTAACCCTAATATAATTAGGGTTAATATAGTTAATATATATAATGTAATAACTATATTAACTATAATATACTTAGGGTTAATATAGATAATATAGCTGGCGGCGGGGTAGGTAGATTAAATTAGGGGTTAATCATTTTAATAGAGATGGCGGCGGTGTAAGGGGCTTACATTAGGGGATAATTATTTTTAATATAGATGGCGGCGGTGTTAGGGGCTCACTTTTGGGGGTTATAGATATAATATAGCTGGCGGCAGGGTACGGGAGCGGCGGTTTAGGGGTTAATAACTTTATTAGGTTGCGGCGGGGTACGGGAGCGGCGGTTTAGGGGTTAATAGCTTTTTTATTGTTAGGCTAGTGAGGGGGGATAGCGGATAGAGGGTTAGACGTGTCGGGCTATGTTAGGGAGGCGTGTTAGACAGTGCGGGCTATGTTAGGGAGGCGTGTTTTAGACTTTAGTCAGGTTTTATAGGCGCCGGCAGTTTCTAACGTGGCGCAAGTCACTGGCGACGCCAGAAATTTGTACTTGCGCAGATTTCTGGACATCGCTGGTTTGTCAGACTTACTGCACGTTAGCATCTGACGGCGCCATATATGGGATAGCTCGAGTTGCGAGCTGAAACTGCGGGCGACGCCGGTTCCCTCGCTTGCGCCGCAAACTGCGATCTATATCGGATCGCGCCCAAGATATGTAGAGGACTAACGAAAACTTATATGGACCTATTATGATATCTCTTATTTTTTTTAATATATAATATCGCTGTATGGTAACTACTGGACCGGTCACTTTTGGACCAACTGATGCACTAAAGAAATATGAAATAGTAGTTACCTAGGGGCCACCCTTGGGCCACATGGAAAAAAACTAGTGGGGGGGGGGGGGATGAGTTATGTTGGGCCACATAATGAAGCCAGTGTGTAAAACAGATAATAAGGGTAAGATGCTGACATTTGAGAACTATATAACAACAGAGCATATAAATAAATAAAATATTACTCAAGGAGTCTAGCTAGAATTTATGGAGCAAACAATATGATTCACATAGTACTATATAAGGATTAAATAAAAGTGTAGCTGCCTTAAATCAAATTAAAGGGAGCAGAGGGCTCGAGCATATACAGTAGATGCCCTGCGAGGAGCTGTATGCAGGGGGAGCTTGGTACTAAATTCCAGGCAATAAACTTATGTGGGCTTGAACTGATTCTGCTTAGAGAGAAGAAATTATTTGTACATCGACAAAATTGCTGAGACCATATAACCCCAAGCTAATATACACCTCTCTAAATATAAGCACAATTGAATGAAAATATATCAGACCCCTCTTCATAGTCACAGTGTAATGCGACTTCCAATATATGCATTCCTAGATATTAAAAAAAAAAAAAAAAAAAGGGGTGTTGGTACTCTGTGCATAATTACAGTTAATGAGGAAATAGGTCTCCAAGAGGGTCCCCCTTAAAGGGCCACTAAACCCAAAATCTTTCTTTCATGATTCAGATAGAGAATAGAAATTTAAACAACATTACAATTTACTTCCATTATTTATTTTGCTTCATTTTTTAAATATCCTTAGCTGAAGAAAAAGCAATGCACATGGTGAGCCAATCACACGAGGCTTCTATGTGCAGCAACCAATCAGCAGCTAGTGAGCATATCTAGATATGCTTTTCATCAAAGAATATCAAGAGAATAAAACAAATTAGATAATATAAGTAAATTAGAAAGATGTTTAAAATTGCATTCTCTTTCTAAATCATAAAAGAAAAAATGTGGGTGGCATGTCCCTTTAAACCCCACACAGAGTATAAATACAAATGTAAAGTCAGGAAATGTTTCATACGATCAATAGTCCCACTTATATGAGTAATGCCACATTTAGGACCCCTGAACAGACCTTAATTAAATATGTGGTAAACAAAGGGTGTTCCTAAATAAGGTATATGTTTGAATAACGGCTCTCCCGTAATATAGCCAAATCTGGCAGAGAGTAGACAGACCCACTTAAAGCAGAGCATCGTCAGAACCTTTTATAGATAGTTGAGCCACCAAATAATGTCCACAAATCTGAAAACTTATTTTAAAACAGGAGTTTCTTATTTACAAAAGAATCTAATAAAATTTATAAAGTTTATGAGTCCCCAGATTGTGGTTACTAGCGGAGCCCGTGCCAATTGGGTATGCTATCAGCACTTAGAGTCTCTCCGACATCAGGCGTAATCGCCATCATAAGGGCAAGATAGATTCCATGGGGGTAGGACTGCAGCAAAGAAATATATACATAGTTACAGAGAAACTCATACCCGCTGCTGGTGTCTATGTGGTGCTGGGGCTTCAACCGATACCAATCTTATCACTGTAAGTCACTGGAGGAGCACCAGCAAAGTCCCCTATGCTGTATAAGGCTCCAATAGCAGAGATCGCATGGCGGTCCGCCAATTCACTGAGCCTTGTAAATCGTCTCACAGCCTGTTCAGAGGGCCAGTTCCTATCGATATTAAGAAAATCCCTGCTCCGCTGGTCCTGTCTCATATCGTAGTGCTCTATCTCCTGGCATGCTATGTTGTCGCCAGACCAGCGTACCTCTGCCGGTATAGATCGGTCCTCCAAATCTAGCTGTACTCTTTCAGGCTCTCTCCTCTGGTCGACCCCAGATTTTAGTGTATTGCCATTCTCCATTGCGGAGGTAGAATATTGAAGTGATCTGGAGTTTTCTCCTGCAGTGCCGATCGGGACGATATGAGTCTCCTCTGTTACCAGTGTAGTTGCAAGGCTGATCAAGTCATTATCAATAATTGCACACACGTACTGGGGCTCCGCAGGCTGCAGATCGACTTCATTAGCTGAATGGTAGGGCAATTGCGTGCCAAAACTGTTAGAGATCAGGCTGGATAGCTTCTGATAATGGTCTTCTAAGAGATTGCAAATTGCTTCTTCAAGGGATTACCATTCAAGTGCCATGGTGTTAATATTGGTATATGTACAAGAGGGCAGCTTTACAAGCTGCTATACCCGGGAAACCCGGGGGGGTTAGATGAAGGTCTGGCCCTTTCTAGGCCGCTACTGCGTACCTCCTCGTTCCGGTACTTTAGGGCTAAAGTCAGCGTGTAGAAAGGCATCAAAGTGTGCATCAGATTCTGTGATTTCAAAGTATAACGCACTCAAACATAAATGGTACCATAATCGAGCTATATGCAGCAGAAATATAAGCCTGATTCCTCAGCCACTAAAATAAGCGTCCATCATGGCCGCCGCCCGGAAGCATCCCCCGTATTAAGGTTTTTTGAGGGGACAGCAAATTTACACTGTTATACAGGCTGTACACTTACTACTTTACATTGTAGCAAAGTGTCATTTCTTTAGTGTCACATGAAAAGATATAATAAAATATTTACAAAAATGTGGGGGGTGTACTCACTTTTGTGGGATACTGTATATAGTATGTTTCATTACTGTAATCAATTTAATAAAATCATGTTTTTTTTAATAAATTCGCATAATGTAAAAGGATTTGGTAGCCATCATTTTTCTTTTTATTTCATGTATTTGGCAAGAGTCCATGAGCTAGTGACGTATGGGATATACAATCCTACCAGGAGGGGCAAAGTTTCCCAAACCTCAAAATGCCTATAAATACACCCCTCACCACACCCACAATTCAGTTTTACAAACTTTGCCTCACTTTGGAGGTGGTGAAGTAAGTTTGTGCTAGATTTTCTTCTGTGATATGCGCTTCTCAGTATTTTGAAGCCTGATTCCTCTCAGAGTACAGTGTTTGTCAGAAGGATGTGAAGAGAGTATTACCTATTGATTCTATGGTTTTCCTCACAGGAAATCTTTTCAAAGGTTCTCTGTTATCAGTCGTAGAGATTCATCTCCTACCTCCCTTTTCAGGTCAACGATATCCTCTCATATTACATTACCTCTACTGATAACCGTTTCAGTACTGGTTTGGCTATCTGCTATATGTGGATGGGTGTCTTTTGGTAAGTTTTCATTACTTAAGACACTCTCAGCTGTGGTTTGACACTTTATGTATTAATATAAAGTTTTAAATATATATGTATTGTACTTATATTTGCCATGAGTCAGGTTTATGTATATTTCCTTTTGCAGACTATCAGTTTCAAAATTGGGAAACATATTTAGGAAGTTATTTTTTTTTACGTGGGGTATAGTCTTTTCTTTAAATTGACTGCTTTTTCATTAATTTTTGAGGGGAAAATTAGGCTCGCGAGGTTGCAAAATGCTGATACTTATTGCGTCATTCTTGGCGCAATAATTGTTTGGGCGCAAAGGTACATTCGGTGGCGCAAATTTGTCATTTCCGGTGTCTTAGTTGACACCAGGTTTCCTTGCACAAGCTTGCGTCTGCCATGGTGCGAGTATTGTCATTTTCAGATGTTGTTCTGTCTCAGAAACAACTGTTGGAATTCTGCTACCTGATAACAGTTCTACCAAAGCTAAGTGTATATGTTGTAAATTTGTGGAGATTATATGTCCAGCTGTAGTATGTAACAGTTGTCATGACAAGCTTTTGCATGCAGAGAATGTATCGATCAGTACTAGTACAATGCCTGTTGTTCCTTCAACATCTGATGTACATGATATCCCTGTGAATATTAAAGATTTTATTGCTAATGCAATTCAGAAGGCTTTGTCTGCTATTCCGCATTCTAATAAACGTAAAAGGTCTTTTAAAACTTCTCATAAAATTGATGAAATTTCAAATGACTGACAACATACTGAATTATCCTCCTTTGATGAGGATCTATCTGTTTCAGAAGATCCTAACTCAGATATTGACACTGACAAATCTAATTATCTCTTTAAGATGGAGTATATTTGTAAATTATTAAAAGAAGTGTTAGTTACTTTGGATATTGAGGAATCTAGTCCTCTTGATACTAAAATTAGTAAACGTTTAAATTCTGTTTTCAAACCTCCTGTGGTTACTCCAGAAGTTTTTCCAGTTCCTGATGCTATTTCGGACATGATTTCTAAGGAATGGAATAGGCCTGGTACTTCTTTTATTCCTTCTTCTAGGTTTAAGAAGTTGTATCCTTTGCCAGCAGCTAGATTGGAGTTTTGGGAAAAAATCCCCAAAGTTGATTGGGCTATTTCTACTCTTGCCAAACGTACTACTATGACCTGTGGAAGATAGTACTTCTTTTAAGGATCCTTTAGATAGGAAACTTGAATCTTATCTAAGGAAAGCTTATTTATTTTCTGGTCATATTCTTAGGCCTGCTGTATCCATGGCTGATGTTGCAGCTGCATCAACATTTTGTTTGGAAAGCTTAGCACAACAGGAAACAGATTCTGATTTGTCTAGCATTGTTTGCTTGCTTCAACATGCTAATCATTTTATCTGTGATGCTATTTTTGATATCATCAAAATTGATGTTAAATCTATGTCTTTAGCTATTATAGCTAGAAGAGCTTTGTGGCTTAAATATTGGAATGCTGACATGTTATCTAAGTCTAGATTACTATCACTTTCTTTCCAAGGTAACAATTTATTTGGTTCTCAGTTGGATTAAATTATTTCAACTGTCACTGGGGGAAGGGAGATTTTTTGCCTCAGGATAAAAGACCTAAGGGTAAATATAAAGCTTCTAATCGTGTTTGTTCTTTTCGACAGCATAAGGAACAGACAGCCAATCCTTCCAATTGGAAACCTTCTTCAAGTTGGAATAAATCCAAGCCTTTAAAAAACCAAAGCCAGCCCCCAAGTCTGCATGAAGGTGCTGCCCTCATTTCAGCTCAGCTGGTGGGGGGCAGATTGAAATTTTTCCAAAACATTTGAACAGATTCTATCCAAAATCAGTGGATTCAGAGTATTCTCTCTCAAGGGTATCGAATAGGATTCAGAGTAAGACCTCTTGTGAGAAGATTTTTTCTCTCGCACGTCCCAGCAAATCCAGTAAAGGCTCAGGCTTTTCTGAAGTGTGTTTTAGATCTGGAGCTTTCAGGGGTAATCATACCAGTTTCATTTCAGGAACATGGTCTGGGCTTTTATTCAAATCTATTCATTGTCCCAAAGAAAGAAAATTAATTCAGGCCAGTACTGGATCTGAAAATTTTTAATCGTTTTGTAAGAGTGCCATCTTTCAAAATGGTAACTATAAGGACTTTTCTGCCTTTTTTTCAGCAAGGTCATTATATGTCCACGATAGACTTACAGGATGCATATCTTCATATTCCAATTTATCCAGACCACTATCGGTTTCTGAGATTCTCTTTTCAAGACAAGCATTACCAATTTGTCTCTCTTCTATTTGGCCTAGCGACAGCTCTAAGAATTTTCTCAAAGGTTCTCAGTGCCCTACTCTCTGTAATCAGAGAACAGGGTATTGTGGTGTTTCCTTATTTGGACGATATCTTGGTACTAGCTCAGTCTTTACATTCTGCCGAATCTCACATGAATCAACTAGTGTTGTTTCTTCAAATACATGGTTGGAGGATCAATTTACCAAAAAGTTCCTTGATTCCTCAGACAAGAGTCAACATTTTAGGTTTCTAGATAGATTCAGTGTCCATGACTCTGTCTCTAACAGACAAGAGACAAATTAAATTGGTTTCAGCTTGTCTCGAATATTGCCTTTGCTCGTTTTCATATGAGACCTCTTCAGCTTTGTATGCTGAATCAATGGTGCAGGGATTATACAAGGATATCACAGTCAATATCATTAAATCCCAATGTTCGACTCTCTCTGACTTGGTGGTTAGCCCACCATCATATAGTTTAAGGGGTCTCTTTTGTTCGTCCAACCTGGACTGTAATCACAACAGATGCAAGCCTTTCAGGATAGGGAGCTGTCTGGGGATCTCTGACAGCACAAGGAGTTTGGAAACCTCAAGAGGCGAGGTTACCAATTAATATTTAGAACTCTATATGCTATTTTTAGGGCTCTTCAGGTTTTTAGAACTCTATATGCTATTTTCAGGGCTCTTCAGGTTTGGCCTCTGTTAAAGAGAGAATCATTTATTTGTTTTCAGACAGACAATATCACAACTGTTGCATATGTCAATCATCACGGTGGGACTCACAGTCCCCTAGCTATGAAAGAAGTATCTTGGATACTTTCTTGGGTGGAATCCAGCTCTTGTCTAATTTATGTGGTACATATACCAGGTATAGTCAATTAGGAAGCGGATTATCTCAGCCATCAGACTTTACATCCGGGGGAGTGGTCTCTCCATCCAGATGTGTTTTTTCAGATTGTTCAGATGTGGGATCTTCCAGAAATAGATCTGATGGCTTCCCATCTAAACAAGAAACTTCCCAGGTACTTGTCCAGTTCCAGGGATCCTCAAGCAGAGTCAGTGGATGCGTTAGCAGTTCCTTGGTTTTAACAACCTGCTTATATCTTCCCGCCTCTAGTTCTTGTTCCAAGAGTGATCTCCAAGATCATCATGGAGCAATCATTTGTGTTTCTGGTAGCACCAGCATGGCCTCACAGGTTTTGGTGTGCAGATTTTGTTCGGATGTCCAGTTGCCAACCTTGGCCACTTTCTTTAAGACCAGACCTTTTGTTTCAAGGTCAGTTTTTCCATCAGGATCTCAGATCTTTAAATTTGAAGGTATGGAAATTGAACGCTTAGTGCTTAGTCATAGAGGTGATCAATACTATGTTACAGGCTCGTAAATCTGTTTCTAGGAAGATTTATTATGGAGTTTGGAAGACTTTTATTTCATGGTGTTCTTCTCATAAATTCTCCTGGCATTCTTTTAGCATTCCTAGAATTTTACAGTTTCTTCAGGATGGTTTGGATAAAGGTTTGTCTGCAAGTTCCTTGAAGGGACAAATCTCTGCTCTTTCTGTTTTATTTCACAGAAAGATTGCTAAGCTTCCTGATATTCACTGTTTTATACAGGCTTTGGTCCGTATCAAGCCTGTCATTAAATCAACCTCTCCTCCTTGTAGTCTTAATTTGGTTTTGAAGGCTTTACAGGCTCCTCCTTTTGAGCCTATGCATTCTTTGGATATTAAACTACTTTCTTGGAAAGTGTTGTTCCTTTTGGCTATCTCTTCTGCTAGAAGAGTTTCTGAAGTATCTGCTCTTTCTTGTGAGTCTCCTTTTCTGATTTTCCATCAGGATAAGGCAGTTTTGGGGACTTTGTTTGAATTTCTTCCTAATGTTGTGAATTCTAATAACATTAATAGGGAAATTGTTGTTCTCTCTTTGTGTCCTAATCCTAAGAATTCTTTGGAGAGATCCTTACATTCTTTGGATGTTGTTAGAGCTTTGAAATATTATGTTGAAGCTACTAAAGATTTCAGGAAGACTTCCAGTCTATTTGTTGTCTTTTTTGGTTCTAGGAAAGGTCAGAAAGCGTTTGTCATTTCCTTGGCATCTTGGTTAAAGCTTTTTATTTACCAGGCTTATTTGGAGTCGGGTCAGGCCCGCCTCAGAGAATCGCAGCTCATTCTACTATATCAGTCTCCACTTCGTGGGCCTTTAAGAATGAATCTTCAGTTGATCAGAATTGCAAAGCAGCAACTTGGTCTTCTTTGCATACATTTACTAAATTCTACCGTTTTGATGTGTTTGCCTCTTCAGAAGCAGTTTTTGGTAGAAAAGTTCTTCAGGCAGCTGTTTCAGTTTGAGTCCTCTGCTTAAAGGGATGGTAAACTCCGTATACATTGATTATATTATTGCTATTGTTACATTACATTCAATTTACAGACTCAATGTCATGTAATGGTATGTATGTAAAAACACTTATAAATCCTTGTCTAATCGCTCCGTCTAATGTCGTCTATCACCTGCCCCCTGTGACGTCACATTGATTGTTTATTTTATTCTACCAATCAGTAAGCCTGTCACCAGACAGGCTTACTTCTATGCAACATAATTTACGCAAGCGCAGTCTTGCATTCTTCGCAGCATAAGGCCAACCAATCAGGAGCGTTAAAAAGCGAAGCCAATTTTGCGCGTTCATGTAATTTCAACGCATGCGCTTATAGACTTACTTATATTTTGGTTTAAGGCAAGTATGCTCATTTTAGAAGGGACCGATTGCTCGGACTCTCTATCTAGTCAAACTTTTACTTCAGACTGAACCAAGTAAACATTGAATCTCGTGACTCCGTGTTTACTTGGTATACGTCATTTGCTCCAATGCGCATGCGTTTGAAATGTCAGAGTCAGGAGCGTGCAAATTGTCTGACGTGTAGAGAGGGTGGAGAATAGGCAAAAGTCAAGTTTATTCAGGCAAGGGGCGGAGCGAGGCGGCGCAACAACGGCTTGTGAATAAAGATAATTTTTAGTAAAATTACATATAAACATTAGAAATTGATAATGCGGTTTAATATATATAATAATAACTAATCAAATTCTTGAACTTAGCAATAGCAAAGTTTACCATCACTTTAAGTTTTAAGTTTTTTCTTTTCAATTATGAGAAAAACTTACTTTTTTGGATGTGGATTTAATTTTTTCAGCGGATAATGGCTTTTTTTTTTTTTTATTCCTCCCTCGCTAGTTACTCTTCTGTGGAGTACCACATCTTGGGTAGTAATATCCCATACGTCACTAGCTCATGGACTCTTGCCAATTACATGAAAGAAAACATAATTTATGTAAGAATTTACCTGATAATCTCATTTTTTCATATTGGCAAGAGTCCATGAGACCCACCCTGTTTATGGTGGTTATGATTTTTTGTATAAAGCACAATTATATTTCCAGTTCCTCTTTTGATCCTTCCTACTCATTTTTCTATGACCCCACTATTTGGCATTCCTATTGGCTGAAATATTTGAATCAGCAAACAGGAATTAGGGCTGCTAAAATCCTATTGGCTATTCAAATCAGCCAATAGGATTTAAGCAGCTCTCATTCTATTGGCTACTTCGAATTAGTCAACAGGATTGTGACAGACCCTTCTGTCAGGACTGAAAGAGTTAACTGTGTTTAGCTTTAAGAATCTAATTTCTAAAGACAGGTTTTCTGGCCTCAGCTATTGTGTGCTATAATTACATTTAAGTAATAAACAGGCCATTGTTTAATCACCCTCAGAGAACAGACGCTAGGTGATAAGACAAGCCAAATGTGTTTAAGTTGTTATCTGCCTAAGTAAAGTATTTAAGTAATATAATTCTATTGTATCATGTCAAGGGCGCTTCTCCCTTTTATCTAATGTACAACATTCTTTCAACCCCCATCTGAGGGGGGGTCAAAAACCTGTATAAATCTGTGTGCTGCCTTCAAATAAAGTTGTCATTCTGTTTTAAACCTGAAACTGGCTGGGTTGTGAATTGCTGATTGTCTATGCAGGACATTGTTCATCTGGGGTTAACCCTTGGTACACAGTTGGTACCGTAACATTGGTGGCAAGCGACGGAATGAACCTTATCGCCCAGAAGAGCAACTACACAAGCCAGTAACCTCAGGAAGAGGGGGATTATTACAATACTGACTAAGATGGAAAGAGTACCAGGGACAGAAGGAACCAATGGGCCCAGCATAGCAGACAGAACCCCTGAAGAAGCAAGTTTTGACCGGGCTGTCAAAATAAGACTGGCACATTATGGCCCCAACCCATCTGCGGAAATTATCGACCGGGTCATAGCAGCTGTGGAAGCCAACCTACTTCGCCAAAGCGGCGCTGCAGCAAACCCAGTGGAAAAGAGAAAAGTAAATTTTGCAGCTTTTAAAAACTTCCTGGAAACAGAAGGAGAGATTGATGGGTACCTTGCGGATTTTGAGAGGCAATGTGCACTACACAAGGTACCCGCAGAGGACTGGGTAACGATATTATCCGGAAAATTATCCGGCCGGGCCAGTGAGGCTTTTCGGGCCATTCCAGATGAGGAAGTCGGGGATTATAATACTGTAAAAGAGGCTCTGCTCTCCAGGTATGCGGTTACACCGGAGGCATACCGGAGGCGGTTCAGAGACACTGTTAAATTAGCTGGTGATTCCTACCTTGAGTGGGCATGTAAGGTGCACCGCACAGCAGCTCACTGGATAGCGGGGTGCCAAGCCGTATCTGGGGAAGAGGTGCTGCAGCTATTCCTGTTGGAACATTGCTTCGACAAGTTACCCGCAGGAGTTCGAGAGTGGGTTCGGGACCGTAAACCCTCCACCCTGCATGAAGCGGCTCGCTTGGCAGATGAGTATACGGATGCCCGCAAACTGGACACTGCTACCACTAAGCCCCCTGCCAGAGTGGAGTACAGACCCCCAGTCACCCCAGCACCTGCCAGTTACCAACCCCCAGCACACCGCTATACCACACGGTCTCGGGCCACGAACTACCCTCAGAGAGCCTGGTTCAATTCGCGGGGCTACTCACAACCTATTCGGTGCTTTGGATGTAAGCAACTAGGGCACAAAAGACCAGAGTGTCCCCTAAACGCAGCGAACCAAGCACAGTCCTGGAGAAGACCCGCTAGCGGAATCCCACGTAATCCTCAGCCTGCGGCCCGCTATGTAGAGGCGCAAGAATGCTGGGGCATCCTACATGAGGCAGACCTTGTGCAAGCTGCCCACCGGAATAACCGGCAACTGGTTAAAGTGAATGGGAAGGAGGTCAGTGGTCTACGGGATACTGGTGCTACCATGACCTTGCTTCGAAAGAACTTGGTGTCTGAGAAACAGCACACAGGAGACACTGTGGCTGTGAGGGTAGCAGGGGGCACTGTGTTCCGCCTGCCTGTTGCCAGGGTGCATTTGGATTGGGGAGGGGGCGCTAGACCTGTGAATGTGGGGGTCATGAAGGATTTAACAGCTGATGTTCTCCTTGGAAATACCTTGGTCCCCCTTGTTTCTGCCTATGCTCCCATGGGTCCCGCTGATGTTAACCCTGTGACTACCCGTGCTCAGATCCGTGCAGCAGAGACTGACCCCCCTGCTGCTAAGCCCCAGGACGCTGAGCTCAGTAAATCTCTATCCGCTATTGATATGTGGGAGTCACGTTACAATGCGCTGATGAAGGAGAAGAGTCACGTAGAGGATAAAATGGTCACGTTAAATAATCATGTAACAGTGCTAGCGGGAGAGAAGAGGAGTGCAGAGGAAAAAGCACGTTTAGAACAGGAATCTCTGCTAGACAAGCTGCACCGACAGACTGCAGAAAACACCAGCTTGAGAGTGGAACATGAAACATTAAGGACAAACTTAGTGACACTGGAGGAGAAGCTGACACTGGCTCATAGGGAGGTGCAGCAACTCAAGGGCACCCTATGTCAGTATGAAGGGATTGTGGATACCTATAAAGAGCAGGTACAGAAAACTCGTAAAGAAGCTGATGAGATTTTGAAGGACTGTTTAGCCCTAGTCTGGGCACTGAAGAAGTTGAACCCTTGTTTGTATGGACAGGAATTCTCTCTCATAACGGGAATACAAATGGATTGTCCCAGCAAACTGACATGCCTACCACCCCTTAGTCCGGTCATCCCCAGGTTGACCCGCAAAAGGGTCAAGCCGGGTCTGCCGGAGTGTTCCACAAGGGGGGAGCTATGTGACAGACCCTTCTGTCAGGACTGAAAGAGTTAACTGTGTTTAGCTTTAAGAATCTAATTTCTAAAGACAGGTTTTCTGGCCTCAGCTATTGTGTGCTATAATTACATTTAAGTAATAAACAGGCCATTGTTTAATCACCCTCAGAGAACAGACGCTAGGTGATAAGACAAGCCAAATGTGTTTAAGTTGTTATCTGCCTAAGTAAAGTATTTAAGTAATATAATTCTATTGTATCATGTCAAGGGCGCTTCTCCCTTTTATCTAATGTACAACATTCTTTCAACCCCCATCTGAGGGGGGGTCAAAAACCTGTATAAATCTGTGTGCTGCCTTCAAATAAAGTTGTCATTCTGTTTTAAACCTGAAACTGGCTGGGTTGTGAATTGCTGATTGTCTATGCAGGACATTGTTCATCTGGGGTTAACCCTTGGTACACAGTTGGTACCGTAACAAGGATCATCAGGGGGTTAGTGTTAGGCTTTTTTAAGGGTTTATTGGGTGGGTTTTATTTTTTAGTTTAGGGTATGTGCAGTAAAAGAGCTAAATGCCCTTTTAAGAGCAATGCCCATACAAATGCCATTTTCAGGGCAATAGGTAGCTTAGGTTTTTTAGATATTTATTTTTTTACTTTGTGGGTTTGGGGATGGGGGTTTGTAATGTTAGTGGGTCTTAGTAATTTTTTTCCAAAAAAAAAGCTTTAGGGCAATGCCCTACAAAAGTCACTTTTAAGGGCCATTGGTATTTTATTTATAGATTAGTTTTTTATTTTGAGCTAGGTTTTTTATATGGGTATTAGAATAGGAATAGTATTTTTTTTTTTTATAATTTGTTTGTTATTTTGTGTAATGTATAGTGTTAGGGGTGTTTGTATTTTTTTTGTTGTAAAATAGCTGTTTATCTCAGGGCAATGCCTACAAAAGGCCCTTTTAAGGGCCCCTGGTAGTTTGGGAGGTGGGGGTTTGTATAGAGTTAGGGGGTGTTTGAATTTTTTTGGAGTAAAAGAGCTGTTAATCTCAGGGCAATGCCCTACAAAAGGCCCATTCAACCCCCCCCCCCCCCCCAAAAGGCCCTCTTAAGGGCATCTGGTAGTTTGGGGGGTGGGGGTTTGTATTATAGTGTTAGGGGGTGTTTGTATTTTTTTGGAGTAAAAGAGCTGTTTATCTCAGGGCAATGCCCTACAAAAGGCCATTTTAATGGCCCCCCTAAAGGCCCTTTCACAGGTAAGTTGGTAAGTTTATATTTATTTTAACTAGGTAGTTAGTATATAGTTAATAACTATTGTCTACCGAAATAAAAATAAAACCTAAGCTAGCTACAATATAACTATTAGTTATATTGTAGCTATCTTAGGTTTTATTTTACAGGTAAGTATTTAGTTTTAACTAGGTATTATTCAGTTAATAGTAACTTAAATTTAGATCTAATTTCATTATGTTAAAGTTAGGGGGTGTTAGGGTTAGGTTTAGGGTTAGGGTTACGTTAGGGTTAGGTTTAGGGGTTAATATAGTTTAATTTAGGTTGTTGCGATGTGGGGGGCTGGCGGTTTAGGGGTTAATAGGTAATATTTAGTTAATAATTGTAAGTTTAATTTAGATCTATTTTAATTATGTTAAAGTTAGGGGGTGTTAGAGTTACGTTAGGGTTAGGGTTACGTTAGGGTTAGGGGTTAATAGTTTAATTTAGGCTGTTGCGATGTGGGGGGCTGGCAGTTTAAGGGTTAATAGCTTTATTTAGTGGTAGTGATGTGGGAGGCCAGAGGTTTAGGTGTTAATAGCTTTATTTAGGTGGCGGCGATATCGGGAGTGGCAGATTAGGGGTTAATAACTTTAATATAGTTACGGCAATGTTGGGGTGCGACGGATTAGGGGTTAATAACTGAAGGTAGGCGTCGGCAATGTAAGGGGCAGAGGATTAGGGGTGTTTAGACTCGGGGTTTATGTTAGGGTGTTAGGTTTATACGTTAGTTTTATTTTCCCCATAGACATCAATGGGGCTGCGTTACAGAGCTTATGTTTCCGCGATTGCAGGTGTTAGACTTTTTTTTTGCTGGCTCTCCCCATTGATGTTTATGGGGAAAGCGTGCACGAGCACGTCAAAACACTGCTGCTTTTGTGTGCGGTATTGAGCTCAACGCAGCCATATCACCCGCAGAAGCCGGGTTTTTTTAAACCTGAATGTGGATTATTAGGGCATATACTGTAAACCCAATACTGAAGCATCAGTTTTAATTTAAATTTTTTATTTTTTCAAGAAATATATTTAATCATCATCTGTAAATGTCACTCTCGCATGCATTCTTTAGTATGATATCCCTTTAATGCCAAGTTTTTTTTTATCACACAAGAAGGGTGGCACAGAAACTCCATTTGTTCTTTCTAAGTGAACAGCAAAATGATCAAAGGATTTAGTAAGACAGCTATAACAAAGAAATGTAACAAAGAAAGTTTATCTAATGAGCTAATAAATTAGAATTGTGCCCGTCTCACCATCCAAGCTTTTTTTCCCCTGTAAATGTGTCACATGACTACGTGGGCGTATGAACAATTTATTCTAATAGCATTAAGATTGGATTTAGCTGATTTAAAATGTTTCAATAACAAACTTACAAAAGACAGTTTTCATGGAAGCCCATCATGTTTTATTCATTAATGTAAAATAAAACTGAATCTGTGAGGTTATGTCTTTGTATAATGAATGTTTACACGCAATTATTATCCTACTGGCAATTGTCATCTGGATGTGTTTAATTTTGACCTCTGCCTGTCCCATAATATCAAATACCCAACTTCTGACATGACCTGTCAAAGAAAGCCGAACGCCCCTGGCCTAATGTGAATTTCACATGTCTTTTACCTATTGGGTGGGCTTGGATCAACAATTTTCTTGCTGACATAAATGTCGACTTTTTTTCTTACAAAAGAGATATCTGCATATGTCTAAAAAATTAATTTACAAATGTAAGGCATAGACTATCACACAATAATACATTGAAGGTGCATATAAATGAAAGTCACATGATTAGACAATTTGAAATAGTAAACAGGTAGAATTATTCAAAATGACTAAAAAAAAAAACTCAGAATTTGGCAATAGAACCTGCAATATGATTTTATTTTTATTCACAAACCCCAAAAAGAGTTGTGCTCAAGTATGAAATAGTTTTATTATTAAACATATTTTGCTTAGCATTTTAATAATGAGATATGCAACTGAAGAAAAGAACAAAAAAAAAAAAACAATAACATACAAGAAACATCAACAAAGTTAAGAGGGGAAAATACATATTTAATGCACGTTTCAATTAAAGGGACATTCTAGGGTAAAATATGACATGCTCTGATTTGCTATAGTCTCTAACATTTAGAGTATTAAATCAAGCTTGCTGTGTATTTAGCACCTGCAAAGTGGTTAAACACATTGCTAAAGTGTTGCTTGGGAGTCACAAACCTTGCAACTTCCCAGCAGAAAACAGCTGGTGATTGTCAGTCAATATTGCCACTCTGGATTCACTGACTACTCATGTCCTGCTTAGTAGCTGCAAGATCCTGACCAGACTTTCATACCTCTCAGCCATACCTGATACTGCACATTTGTCACAGGCGGATTGTATGTGCTACTAATGTGCTATGGAAGGGTTTCATGTGTCATGGACATTGTTGGGGGGAGTCTCTGTATGTCATTGTCAGAGCGGGGCAGTACCTGGAAACTCAAACATTTGCCCTAATGGAGGGAGGGAGTGGGACACTGGGCAGACCTATCAGCCTGTGACAAATGTGCAGTACCAGGTATGGCTGAGAGGTATGAAAGTCTGGTCAGGATTGTGCAGCTATTAAGCAGGACACCTGTGTTTTGTGTGTGTCTGACAATGACATACAGAGACTCCCCCCAACAATGTCCATGACACATGAAACCATTCCACAGCACATTAGTGGCACATACAATACAACTATGTGTCTCACCCCATCCCCTTCACCCACACACAAAACACAGGTGGGCCACCACAAGTATATCTCCCTCACCTCTCCGTCCCAGAAAAATGCTAAAAGGTATACCTACCCCTTTTTACACATGTAATGTTTGCATTGGAATATCCTTTTAAACATTTATGTTTTTTTAAATACTTAAAAATATGATTTAAAATAGGCTAAACTTATCTGAGTTCAGTTTTTATTTTACATGGTTGATGTAAAGGGTTAAAACTATATCTTGCGCTTCTGACCTCTTACAGTGACGTGTAAAAACTAGCTGACAGATGAATTCCATTCTTTATAAAAGAAAAATAAAATATTTGCTGATAAAAATGTGATCTGTTTTGTAAAACTAATTTCGTAAAATGGCACTGAAATGTCCCACCAATATATCACTTTGATTTCTCTTACAGATTGTTTTTCAACCTCTTTGTGTATGTGACTAGTCATAAAATAAAACTTTATCATTACTGTCAATATATTGTGATGTTCACCAGAATTTCACATGGTGTATTTGATCTATTTTCTGTTTGACCTTTAATGCTCATCAAATCAAAGCTGTTGACGTTCAGCTCAGTAATGATCTGACATACACCTGGGTCAGGAAGATGGAAAACCATAACCATCTACTCACGCTACTTTGTCTATTGTTTAACAACTTTATAATAGATTGTGATATCTGGAATAAAGCCATCATTCTCCTACAATGTTGATGCCTTTTTATTTTTGTATTCATGCTTGGCATTTAAACTATTAAAGCTTTGATGCCAGGTTAATAATATGTCGGAGCAACATGAAGTCTGTAAAGAAACAAGAAGGGAAATGTGTAAACATAAATATGAGTACTCCTAAAGTACCAGCATTCTTTATGCTAATAATGAATTGAGGTTTTGGGGAAATTTAAAGGGATATAAAAGGGGTTTTAAAAAAAACAACCAAAGATGTCTTCTTGTTAGAAAACACCATAGAATTGTGAAGATTTGTGAAGGTCCTTGTTGAGAAGACATGATCATGAACGTCATTGAAAATTGCTTCACCTATATTTTCCACGGTTTAGTTAGTTGGAATTTATGCCATTAACATCTATAGTTGTGTGATGTGTCCATTACATGATACCTTGTATATCAAACACAATCCACTAGCAAACTAAACAAGGGGCTCACTTTAGGAACTCTAGAGCATTCTACTGGCGTGGTTGGTATTTTTCATCTACACCTCATCTGCATAAAGACTCAATTGTCATTGTGAAGTATCTCATCTTGTAGTTGTATTTCGCTATATGAAAGACATGACATTGTGTCATTTTTATTTTATTTATATTTGAATGTTTTCGTATTCACATATGTTAGAATGTATTGTTTAATATAGGGAGTTTTTGTTTGTTATTCTGTTTAGTTCAGTAATGTTTTGAGGAGGCTTTGTGATGTTGGTATCTTTCTTAGTGGTACTTGTTCAGTGAACAGTTACGAGATAGATGCTGCATCACTGATTATAATGTAAAGTGACTAACAACTCTTCCTAAATACCACGATTTTCAAGTTGTAATGCTGCTGCAATTTTTTTCCCCAAGACATTAGTTTCACAAAAAATTTTTTTAACTCTTCTAGGCCTTTGCCTCTGGTGCTTTCTAGAATTCTCCAAGAAAATTCAGCAATACAATACAATGGCTGCCAGTAACAAAGATGGCTGCTAAGAGTGGGAACTAAAAGGGTTAGAGAGCTGTTTGGGGAGGTCAGGGAGGGTGAGTATGAATCCTTATACTACAGAAAATAAAAACAATAAATAAATATTTAAAAAAAAAAAAAATACAAGAACAATCTTAAACTGCATACTGACACACTGGCTACCAGTACCTAAGATGGTGGTGACCAATGGAAGGGGAATAGAATAAGAGCTGTTTGGGAGGGATCAAGGAGGTGTCAGGTGGGGGGGGGGGTAATTCGTACACTACAGAAAATATTGCCCTTAACAGCTAACTGATTAACTCCTTTGCTGACAGAAATTCCACAAGTGTGGTGTGCAGCTGCAATTTGTGTCCTATTAATTACCCAAAAAACAATAACCATAGTTGCCAGCTGTCCTGCTTTACCCAGGACAGTCACAATTTTTTGATTCCTGTCCCTGCCTTTTAAGTGTGTCCCTTGTTTTATTTAGTCTCTATTTAGTTTAATATTATCTTTTGCAGTTCAGTACTCCCATCACAGAAGGCGCTGTGGCTAATAATTTTACTTTATAGTCTCTTAGTTACTGTATGTATGTTTTTTTTCTGTAGTCTTCTTAGGCTGTGACCAGCTATTATACTGAAGTTTAGCAATGTGTAGTCAGGTAAGGGGGAGTCATGAGATATGTAATACCAGGGTGGGTAGACTAGAATGCAATGTGTGAGGAACAAGGCATCTGAACATTGTTGCACAATTTGGAACATGTGTAATTGTCCCCATTTATAAACTGAGGCTTTGTAGGGGTTGAAAGTGACATTAAACTGCTGTGCTCAACTACAAAAGAATAGTAACTACTCACCATGTTATTGCATTTCATGTTCCTGCAGCTCTTTTCAATCAGTTTTCCTGTTTTAATAGCTTAAAGGTGCCAGATACTGAATCTCTGCCTCTTCATACTGAGCGCCACCATCTTGGAGCTCAGGTATTGTCACAGCCTGTGACAGAAGTATCGTGCATTTACATATCAATGAGGTTGTCAACTTTTTGACAACTGTATAAAGTGCTTCAGGTTAGGGTGCATGATACAAAGCAGGAGCTGTGCATTTTTTGTAGCTGCTGCATTGCTCTTTATTATTGTTTAGTGCTTTTTTAAATATATTTTGTGTAACTGTAAAACTGTGTAAAAAATGCAATAATGTAAAGCTGGACAGATAGCTTGGCATGCTAAGGCATTGTTTTTCAACCAGTGTGCCGTGGCACACTAGTGTGCTGTGAGAGATCCTCAGGTGTGCCACGGCAGACTGACAACAGTGCGGGGGTGTTTGTGAATGAATGTCAATATGTCATGTATAGTTTGTAGGAGTCATGGCATGACAGCACAGTACAGTGTGTGTATATATATATATATATATATATATATATATATATACACTGTATATATATCCTGTATTAGGCTACAATGTGTGATTTTGTAAAATTTTAGGATGGTGGTGTGCCACAGGATTTTTTAATGTAAAAAAGTGTGCCACGACAAAAAAAAGGTTGCAAATCACTGTGCTAAGGCACTGTGGCTGAGCTCTATAGCAACCCAAGGGTTGCAGGTTCGATCCCCGGCAAGGTCCACTCAGCCTTTCATCTTTCTGAGGTTGATAAAATGAGCAGCACCTTAAGACCCTTACGGGTGACCAATATTACTGATTTGTGAGTATGCGCAGCTTCTGTCACATTCTATGAGAATACTTGAGCTCCAAGATGGCGGTGCTCAATACGAAGAGGCAGAGCTTCAGCATCTGGCACCTATTAAAACAGGAAAACTAATCAGAAATAAGATGAAATGCACTAACAAACAGCTAGATTACAAGTGTGTGCGTTCAACGTTTAACGCTGAAAATATGGTCATTTCAGCATTAAAAGTCTTGTCGGTATACCTGTAATGCAACATCAGTACCATGACCTTTTTTCATGGTATTCCCATAGCGATGTCATTATGAGTTTTGCGTTCTGGCTTAAAAAACGGTGTTACAAAACGACAAGATCCGTAACACCATCTAAAGTCAGTAGATATGAGTTTTACTCTACAAATCTGTAACATAAAACTCATAACTAAACTGCTACAAAGTACACTAAACACCCATAAACTACCTATAAACCCCTAAACCGAGGCCCTCCCACATTGAAAACACTATATTAAAGTTATTAACCCCTAATCTGCCGCTCCCGACATGGCCACCACTAAAAAAATGTATTAACCCCTATTCCGCCGCTCCCTGACATAGTCAGCACTATAATAAACGTATTAACCCCTAAACCACCGCCCTCCTGCATCACAAACACTATTTAAATATTATTAAACCCTAATCTGCCATCCGCTCTACACCACCGCCACTATAATAAACCTATTAACCCCTAAACCGCAAGTCCCCCACAACGAAATATACTAAAGTAAACTATTAACCCCTAAACCAAAATCCCCCCACATCACAATAAACTAAATTAAACTAGTAACCCCTAAACCTAACCATAACCCTAACTTTAGATTAAAATGTCCCTATCTTAAACTACATTAAAATTTACCTATCAAATTAAAAAAACTATGTTTAAACTAACAATTAAACTAATATATTGATTAAACTAAAATTAAACTAACTACCAATTAAATTAAACTAAACTACACATTAAAAAAATCCTAACACTACAAACAATCTAAATACAAAAAATAAAAAAAGACTAAATTACAAAAAATAGCAAATCCTAAAGTACGAAAAATAACAAACGAAATTATCAAAAATAAAAAAGAATTACACCTAATCTAATAGCCCTATCAAAATAAAAAAGCCCACCCAAAATTAAAAAAACATAGCCTACAATAAACTACCAATAGCCCTTAAAAGAGCCTTTTGTAGGGCATTGCCCTAAGTTAAACACAATTAAATATCTAGATATTAGTCTTACAACAGATGACACCCAGAGAAAGATAATCACAGAGCTATATAGAAAAGAAATAACTGGCAATACTATCCTATGTGCAGATTCTAGCCATCCAACACATGTCAAAGCTGGGATACCAAAAGGACAGCTTATCCGCATAAGGCGCAATTGTACAACATTAGAAGCCTATGACAAACACTCAGATGAATTGATAATAAGATTGGTAGAAAGAGGATACAATAGCACTAAGTTAAAAAATACTCAGAGAGAGGTACGAAAAATGAACAGGAAATCATTGCTTAAAACAAAAAACAGAAAGAAAGGACGTAACTGCAGAAGTCAATATCAAAATGAATACAAAGGTATAAATTTTATTACGACATACAGCAAACAATATAGACAAATTACAAACATAGTGAAAAGGAATTTGAATATTTTACAAACAGACACTAAATTAGATGAAATAGTATCTGAAGGTTGTAGATACATAGCTAGAAGATCTCCGACATTAGGAGATAGACTGATTCAATATGTATACACTGGACCAGAGAAGAAGCTAACGAAAGAACATTGGCTTAGCAAAAAGGGTTGTTTTAAATGTGGGCACCATCCATGTCTAACATGTAAATATGTAAAGACAGGGGAATATTTTACCTCTACAAGTACACAAAAAAATTACCAAATTAGATATCGTCTGGATTGTACATCAAAATTTATAATATACCTTATTACATGTTCAGTGTGTAATAAACAGTATGTAGGGTGCTCTAGTTGTATGTTGAAGGATAGGGCCAGAGGACATCTAAAAAAACTAGAGTAGCCAAACATTTTTGCATGCATGCTAATCCTGAAGCAGCCTTCCAGATACAGGCAATAGATTACATCCACAGTTCTCAAAGAGGAGGCAATAGATTTAAAAGCCTTCTGTTTAAGGAGACTAAGATGATTTTCTTCTTACAAACCAAAGAACCAAAAGGCATAAATGCTAGGTGGGATGTAGATCTCTTTTTGGGATGAATAAATAATGAATAAAGATACTATATATATTAATAAGTAAATTATACAAACACAAAAATCAGTTAGATATCAACAACAAGTTATATACAGGTTTTATTCAAGTTTAAAATCAGGGTTCTTTGAAAGTATATCATAGTGTGATTATTCCTTCCTTTTTATACCATGTTAAAATGTATATGTATCTGTTAATGAAACTGTATGTTTACAGGCAAACATCTGTAGAGATTGCTGACAACTATAATCATATTTAAGTGAGCAGACTTTGAAAATTGTCTCAATATAGTTATGTCAGACTGTTCCTAATAGAATACTCCTATATCTGCAGTTAGAAGTATGACTACGATACATAGCTTTATCACAAGCAATATGTAAAGATAGCGTGTTGGTTCACTGATCCTTAGATTCTTTTCATTTATTTAGGTTCCTCTATATTGTTATATATATTCTTTTAAAAATGTATAGCCATTTATAATAGAAAACAGGTTTCTTTTTAATCTAATTTCTCTCAAGATGTCCATAAGACTATGCTGAAAAAGTTATACCATATGGTAACAGTTCTATATACAATTCAGTTATATACTAAGCGAATAGAACTGTGGATACAATGAATCGGCAAAAAATAGAACAAATAAGATCTATTGATTTGACATAATGTTTACACAGTAACAATTCTAAACACTATTTTGTTATATACCTTGTAAGTGGAATTGTAGATACAACGTAGCGGTAAACAGAAAAACATGGGATCTATTTGTTTGATAGAAAGTTTGCATAGCAACAACTGAGCATTACAACGGTCTTTTTCTATTGGACATAAAGCTAACTGAAGCGAGGCTACAGCTCTTAGTGAGAGGTGGTCACGTGACTAGAGGGACGTTTAAATGTTGGCGGTTTAGCTTACACTATAAGTCACTATTGAGAAAGCTTCGGCGAAACGCGTCTAGTGACGCAACAGTGGGAGTCGGAGGTAATTACTCGAGTATGAACTGTGTCAGAATTGAACTCTATCCAGGTCTGTACCTATTTTTGTGTTTTACGAATACCCTTTAATAAAAGTTATATTTTAATGACACATACTGGATGGGACATTGTTTTCTATTACGAAGACTGTTTTTCTCTGCCGACCAAATACAATATGCATATACACGCCTAACTTTGAGTTTTTTTAAACAGCTCTTTTACCTGTAAAAAAAAATACAAAGACCCCCCAACATTAAAACCCACCACCCAACCAACCCCCCAAAATAAAATCCTAACTCTAACAAAAACCTAAGCTTCCCATTGCCATGAAAAGGGCCTTTGGATGGACATTGCCCTTAAAAGGGCATTTAGCTCTTTTACATCCCTAAACCCTAAACTAAAAAAAAAAAAACACCAAAAAAAACCTTAAAAAAACCCGAAGATCCGGGGGGCGGAGCCAAGAGCCGAGGCAGTGAGACGTGTGTTAGTGGAGCTCCTGGCTTTACATCTTAATTATCTAAGTTTTTCTGAGGAAAACTACTATAACTCATATAAAAAGTATGCTATATGACAACCTGGACTGAGCTATATTTGGAAACCCCACGTCAGCCGTGCTTAAAATAAAAAAAAAGAGGGTGAAGCACCTTCCCGCATGGACCTTATCGTTTCTAAAATGGAGGTTTGCTCGCTTACTGAAATCCAAGCCCTGCTTCTGGAGTACGAGCAACTAATACTCAATCGATTCGACTGTCTAATTGCAGCGGTAGAAGCGGAGAGCTTTAAAAATAAGCTAAAGAAACCTGATGAGGCGGGAGTGACAGTTTGCTGCACGCAGATTGACACCATGCGGCAGGCGGCGGGGGATTCTCCCTGTGAGCCTGCACTACCCAAGAGAGAGCGGATCGAGCCCGGGAATGGCGACTCCGGCGGTACAGCGAACTCACCTGCTGAGAGTGATCATAACCCGCAGACGCCCGAGGAAATCATTCATGTGAGTAGAGAGGCTCCTGCTGTAAGGTGTGCGTTGGTCGAGACTGCCGTTGCCTGCCCATGGGGGGTTTTACTTACCTCACATTTGGAATTCCTCATGCTCGAGGGTCCGGAGCCGCACTGCACAAATACCCCTTCAATTTGGCGCTCTGAAAATTGTCTCAAAGTTGGAGTTGGCTGATATTTCAGACGCGACAGGAGGAGCCGGCAGGTCAGGCCCAGCACATCCTTTTGACCCGTAATACATGCGCTCTAATGACCCAGGACCTTGCTTTCATGCGAGTCTCCTCTATTAGACTTATGGGCGCTTTATATGTGGAAAATATGGCCTGAAGATGTGTGGACTTTGCACCTATAACTTTCCCCTTTTTTCTCTGTTGGCCTATTTATGAGGATCTGTCTGCTCTCCCAAGCCTACTGTGTGAACTGTCTTTCAATGAGGACATTGCCGTGAACAAGTCTTTTCTCCTTATAGTTAAATGTGTTTTGCGCTAACCTTTTTTTTGTGTTCAGCAGTGTGACTATGCATACAATGATTCTGTTATATGCTGACTGGATTGCTGGGATGACTGTGGCTGGTTGATTGCTCCCCTTCCCTTATGTCTGATTATACATCTAACTTCCCATGAAACAGAGATATAATGTATTGTACAGAGGGATGTCACCCTATGTATATATAGCTACGGATCTGTGCTAAATCTCACCAAGGTTACAAAGCTACCCAGTTTATCTCGTGCTGCTATTATTCCTTTCTACCTTGTAAGATTGTATGTTCTCAGTACAGGATGCCTTAGTTTGACGAGTAATATTTAGCCCTTAGGAAGCACCTGTTAAACCATGTTTGCCGCAAGGTTCCAATAGGCTGCACACATAATGTAAAGCATGCACAAGTGTTATTAATTAGTACAAACAAGCTGGCAGTTGACTGTTTTAAAAAGATCATTGTAGAGTGTGTTCAATTTGTATTTGTTCATAGTTGGCTAGGTCATACTACCTAGTTTATTTTGAGAACAGGTTTTTACTGAGACTGGCACCCTCAGAGTCATTGTGGTGTTGGGCTTTGGGGCTTCTACTCACACACAACTTGGAGAAGAAACTTCTCCCTACATGCTGAAGACTCTCCCCCCCCCCCTTACCTATGGGGCTTGGGATTAATAGCTTATCCTATGTAACCCCCTTTTTTGGCAGAGTTAGGTAGTCTCTGCCCTGTCCGTAGAGCCTAGATCAAGTTTGTCTCTATAGGAGTGTCAGTAAGGCTCTCCGGATTTTACTAAAGAAAGAATTCCTATGTTTATCCTCCTGTGTTTTAATTTTTCCTGACTGCTTACCCTTATACTTAAAGTACAACTGTTAGCTTGCATCAACATTTACTGTTTGTGTCAGGCCTGCGGGCATGATGCTCAAACACAAGAGTTAATGAAGGGAAACACTGATAAATTTGAATTATTACCCTGGTATGTATGGCTAATTACATGTGGAATTATTTTCTCCTTTATATAGCTACTGTACTATTCCATTATTTGTCGTTTTGATGTTATGCCATTTATATTGATAGGAACAGGGGCATTCCCCCATATATTAGTACCTAGTTTTTTCTGTGAAGCACTTCCTGCAGTTTGTTTCCCTTCTTCTTTATTACTCAGTTTTGAATAATTGTTTATTATATGAGTTTGCTATTAGCTTTATAAACATGCCTAAAATATTTATGCAATGTACTATTAAGATTAGTCTAAGTTGTCTGAGACATGTCTTCAGTTAGGCCCAGTCTTCTGATCCCATGAGAGGATCTTTATTCCATGGAAGACGCTAGCACCGCAACCATTAAAACTAGAGGCATAGAGGGAGGGTGACACTCTACCTAGAAACACCCTGCTTACTGATATATTATTACTGTATACGTCTTTGGACTTACACTGTTGTTTTGGAGTTGTTATCCCTCATGTTATGACTGCTGTATCTGTTAATTGCCTCAATAAAAATATTATTTAAAAAAAAAAAAAACCCGAAGATCCACTTACAGTTTTTGAAGTTCCGCTTGAACAATCTTCATCCAGGTGGCGAGAAGTTTTCATCCAGACGGCCTCTTCAATCTTCATTCCGGTGACAAAGTGCTCATCCAAGCGGCGAGAAGTCTTCATCCAGGCGGCCTCTTCAATCTTCAACCAGGCGGCATCTTCTATCTTGATCCAGGCAGCACGAAGCGGGTCCATTCTGAAGACATCCGGCGTGGAGCATCCTCCAACGCCCTACACTAAATCTTCAATGCACAGTACGTGATCCAAGATGGGGTCCCTTGCATTCCTATTGGATGAATCATCCAATAGAATGAGAGCTGCTTAAATCCTATTGGCTGATTTGTACATCCAATAGGATTTTAGTAGCTCTAATTCCTATTGGCTGATTAAAATTTTTTAGCCAATAGGATTGCAAGGGACGCAAATCTTGGATCGCGTACCTTGCATTGAAGATTCAGTGTACGGGGGCGATCGTATGAAGAGGATGCTCCGCGCCGGATGTCTTCAGGATGGACCCGCTCCACGCCCCCGGGATCAAGATAGAAGATGCCGCCTGGATGAAGATTGACGAGGCCACCTGGATGAAGACTTCTCGCCGCTTGGATGAGGACTTCACCGCTGGGATGAAGATTAAAGAGGTCGTCTGGATGAAGACTTCTCGCCGCCTAGAATAAGATCATTCAAGCGGGACTTCAAAAACTGTAAGTGGATTTTCGGGGGTTAGTGATAGGTTTTTTAAGGTTTTTTTGGGTTGGTTTTTATTTTAGATTAGGGTTTGGGCATGTAAAAGAGTGCTGAAGATACCCATTTATATAAACATTTTAAAACAGTTCACAAGAGTAATACAAAAAACATCTCTTATTGGGGGGATCCAAAAGGTAAAAAAACATTGGAGAGTTGGAGATATACAAAAGAAATTATTACTTAAGGAAGCTGAACTTATCTTTAAATTTGATACTCTATTTTCTGAAGGTTTAAATTCTGAGTTAGACATATCACCTTTTCTTTTAGATTAGATAGTAGCACTTGATTAATTTTAATTCAGACTAGTTATTAGTCCCTTATATGCACATAGTAAAAACTCTGTCATTTATTTTTTATTTTTTATTTTATTATAGATCACTTAATTAAATATGGGATAATCCCAAAATTACTTTGATTTAGTAAGTTCAATATATTGAGAAGTATTGCTTTGTATGTATTATGTATAGTTTAATAATGATTGTTTATGTATAATAGTAAATTTCTATCTTAAAAAAGATTAAATGTTTATTTGCACATTTTTTTTAATATTAAGGGTATAAACTTATGGATTGGAGTAGTAAAGCGTGTTATCTAACAAAATACCACCTTAATTAAGAGGACCAAAGGATTAACCAATGAGGATGGAACTGTACCTTTGAAAAGAAGTTTAAAAAAATTCAATACTAAGGATATCAAATAATGGATGGTAGTAGTAAAGCATGTTCCATCATATAATACCACCTTAACTTAGAGGATTAGATGAGTAACCAATGAGGATGGAGCTGCACCTTTAAAAAGAAGGTGTTACATGGTCAAACTTATTCTTGATAAAGCTCTTGGAGAGAGTGAAACGCATTGAAATGTGGGACTGTGTACCTTCTATCTGAAAGTTTTATTATACTACATGAGAATCTTTTCAACACGGGTTGTTTTCATTGATTTGACTTGTCTCTACTATCTCACTATCTTATTCCGCAACATTTATAAGAAACTGCATGCATAGCACTAAGGGCAGGTGAAGATTGCACATTATTTATTTTGGCTTTTAAATGCACTAAGAAGTGAGGATCGGAATCCCTTCTCTGTGACGGCTTGGAAGTCGCAGCTGGTTGGTTGGGCTGAGACGAGCTCCCGGAGTGTCACCCGTGACGTCAGACACCCAAGTCACAAGGGGTGAACTCACAGACATCCAGATCGCAGTACGCACAGGATATTTTCACCTTCAGGATCATAAATATTTAAGGTACAATCCAATTACTAAACAGGATCGCTAAATAATCCCAAAGAGGGTTTTTTTACAGTAATCACCGGCTAAATTCCGAAGGGAATATTGACACACAAATAGCTTTACTACCCATCCATATAAGAACCAATCAATTTGGGAATAAGCACCAACCAAATTTGGGGATTTGTGCTCATTATTGGTGAATGAACTTTATATGGACTTTGTTTTATTAATTCCCTATCGAGTTTGTATCTAAATTATTATCTTATATGAAGTCTGTTGTTTTATCTGGTGTATATTGATGCATATACAGGGAGTGCAAAATTATTAGGCAAATTAGTTTTTTGACCACATCATCCTCTTTATGCATGTTGTCTTACTCCAAGCTGTATAGGCTCGAAAGCCTACTACCAATTAAACATATTAGGTGATGTGCATCTCTGTAATGAGAAGGGGTGTGGTCTAATGACATCAACACCCTATATCAGGTGTGCATAATTATTAGGCAACTTCCTTTCCTTTGGCAAAATGGGCCAAAAGAAGGACTTGACAGGCTCAGAAAAGTCAAAAATAGTGAGATATCTTGCAGAGGGATGCAGCACTCTTAAAATTGCAAAGCTTCTGAAGCGTGATCATCGAACAATCAAGCGTTTCATTCAAAATAGTCAACAGGGTCGCAAGAAGCGTGTGGAAAAACCAAGGCACAAAATAACTGCCCATGAACTGAGAAAAGTCAAGCGTGCAGCTGCCAAGATGCCACTTGCCACCAGTTTGGCCATATTTCAGAGCTTCAACATCACTGGAGTGCCCAAAAGCACAAGGTGTGCAATACTCAGAGACATGGCCAAGGTAAGAAAGGCTGAAAGACGACCACCACTGAACAAGACACACAAGCTGAAACGTCAAGACTGGGCCAAGAAATATCTCAAGACTGATTTTTCTAAGGTTTTATGGACTGATGAAATGAGAGTGAGTCTTGATGGCCAGATGGATGGGCCCGTGACTGGATTGGTAAAGGGCAGAGAGCTCCAGTCCAACTCAGACGCCAGCAAGGTGGAGGTGGAGTACTGGTTTGGGCTGGTATCATCAAAGATGAGCTTGTGGGGCCTTTTCGGGTTGAGGATGGAGTCAAGCTCAACTCCCAGTCCTACTGCCAGTTTCTGGAAGACACCTTCTTCAAGCAGTGGTACAGGAAGAAGTCTGCATCCTTCAAGAAAAACATGATTTTCATGCAGGACAATGCTCCATCACACGCGTCCAAGTACTCCACAGCATGGCTGGCAAGAAAGGGTATAAAAGAAGAAAATCTAATGACATGGCCTCCTTGTTCACCTGATCTGAACCCCATTGAGAACCTGTGGTCCATCATCAAATGTGAGATTTACAAGGAGGGAAAACAGTACACCTCTCTGAACAGTGTCTGGGAGGCTGTGGTTGCTGCTGCACGCAATGTTGATGGTGAACAGATCAAAACACTGACAGAATCCATGGATGGCAGGCTTTTGAGTGTCCTTGCAAAGAAAGGTGGCTATATTGGTCACTGATTTGTTTTTGAATGTCAGAAATGTATATTTGTGAATGTTGAGATGTTATATTGGTTTCACTGGTAAAAATAAATAATTGAAATGGGTATATATTTGTTTTTTGTTAAGTTGCCTAATAATTATGCACAGTAATAGTCACCTGAACACACAGATATCCCCCTAAAATAGCTATAACTAAAAACAAACTAAAAACTACTTCCAAAACTATTCAGCTTTGATATTAATGAGTTTTTCGGGTTCATTGAGAACATGGTTGTTGTTCAATAATAAAATTAATCCTCAAAAATACAACTTGCCTAATAATTCTGCACTCCCTGTATATATATATTTTTTATGAACTCTTTTTAGTGAGTCCGTATTTTATACTCTTAGGTTAATTAGTATTCTATACCCTCAACTATTAAGTGTTGTGTATATGCTTATTGTGGTGTAGCTACTTAGTTTTATTGATATTACTCAAGAGTTTTTTTTTGTGGCACTTTATTTGTGGCACTTCATATGCTCAGATAGCTTGTTTAGACACCAATTGCATGTCTAGATCCTAACCTTTATGTTTCATATAATCTGTATGGTCATTGACTTTTAAAGAGATGTCTCCATATGTATATATTATATTTTTTTTATTGTACTTCATGATTAAATTACCTTAAACCTTTTTTGGTGGTTTAAGATATCCAGTATATTGCTGTATATATTTTTATTATTATTTATTATTTTTTTAGTTTGATATCTTTAGCTTTGAGCGCCCTTACAACCCTTTCTCTTGTACATGTAAAAGAGCTAAATGTCCTTTTAAGGCCAATGCCCATCCAAATACCCTTTTCGGGGCAATGGATTTTTAAATATTTTTTTTTTATTTTGTGGGTTTAGGGGGGTGGGGTTTGTAATGCTAGTGGGGGTTTGTATTTTTTTTCATAAACAGAGCTGATTTCTTTAGGGCAATACCCTACAAAAGGCCATTTTAAGGGTTTTTATTTTGGCGTGTTTTTTTTAAAATGGGTATTAGAATAGAAATATTTTTTATTATTTTTGATCATTTGTTTGTAATTTTGTATAATGTATTTTTTTAGAGGGTGTTTTGAGATTTTTTTGTAGCAAAAGAGCTGTTTAACTTAGGGCAATGCCTTACAAAAGGTTTTTTTTGTAATGGTAGGTTTTTTATTTTGTAATGTTAGGTTTTAGTGTAAGGCAGCTTAGGTTTTATTTCACAGGTAAGTTTATGTTTATTTTAACTGGGTAGTAATTAAATAGTTAATAACTATTTACTTACTAGTCTACCTAGTTAAAATAAATACAAACTTAGCTGTGAAATAAAAATAAAACCTAAGCTAGCTACAATATAACTAATAGCATGTATTTAGATTTAAATAGGTATTCTTCAGTTAATAATTGTAAGTTTAATTTAGATCTATTTTAATTATGTTAGGGGGTGTTAGGGTTAGGTTTAGGGGTAGGGGTAGGTTTAGGAGTTGGTGTAGAGGTTAATAGTTTAATTTAGGTTGTTGTGATGTGGGGGGCTGGCGGTTAAGGGGTTAATATGTTTATTTAGTAGTAGTGATGTGGGAGGTTAATAATTTTAGTATAGTGGCAGCGTTATTGGAAGCATAGAGAAGGTGTTTGAACAGTATATCTCACCCCAGATATGGCCTCCTTCACTAGTGTAGTCTTCTCACAAATGACTACACCATATGTTATATACAAAAATAGAAAGGTAAGAAGGGGCGCTTTGAGGAGCAATCTGGGTGCCATGTCTAAAAGAGTGCTATATAAATTAAAAATAAATTATATAAATGTGAGAAAGTGCTTTAACTTAAAACAGGTGAATTTGCAATAAAAATTTGGTAACTTTAATTCTTATTCATATATGATTCAGTGATAGTGATTACTAGTAGTGATAACGTAGTGATGGCTAGTCATTCCGTGTGCTGGGTGAACTGGTGTTATAATAAATATAATGGTTTGTAATAAATTAGTATATGTAATAAATGTAATAACTGTAATAAATGGGAATCTTGAGTGCCACAAATTATGTGTGATAGCAGATTAATTGTGTATTTATATAATTGAAATAATTCCTAATATGGTTGAAATAAATATAATTCTGAATATAGACTGAACTATATCTTATGTGGTATGCTAATATCAATTTTAACAAAATTTAATCAAGAGATATATGATATTGGATATAGTGTATATATCAATAGGGTAGTAATGAATTCGGAATTGGAAAACGTTGAAAGAGCATAAAAAAGACCTTTAGGAATAGTTTATAACAATACAATTTTAATAGACATTGTGATATAGCAGGTAAATAAAATACTAGTATTAGAAACTCTAAATTAAATAACACCGGTGTTATAAATATATAGCGTTAAAAACATACACTCAAAACCATACAGCAATTAATAAATGCTAAAAACAGTAATTTACAGAGGCTAAAAATAATGGTGCAAGTATAATGGCACTGGCAATATCCTCGTATCACTCTGATGTAAAAAATACAAAGTTTCTAAATGCTACACCAATATGAACCATTAGGGCAATCTCCCTTGTTAAATATACAGTTTTGTAACAGATGTTTCAAAATGCGGGTCCCAATGGATACACTTTAACCCGGTTTTCCAGGTGATCCTTCACCAGAGGGCTTTGTTAGCAGCAATTAATCTCCTTTTTTCTTTTTTAGGTTAAATTTTCACAGTACCTTTATGCAACAAACGCTCTCCTTCTCCGTGAGTTTGTTTCTTCGGTCGGTGTTCCGTTTAGAATGACTGTGAGGTCACGTGGATTCCTTTGACCAATAATAACCGATCTAAGTGCGCGCACGGTTATCAAGATTTTTATTTAGTACGGCTCCTCTCGCTGTCTCAATGCTAACCGAGGTCTATTATTTCAAACCTCAGGTTAGATGCAGCGGTCCTGGGGGCCTGATTCACTTGTGTAAGCTGTTGGGGCAGATCAACGCGTATCGGCAACAGAGCCTTCTTCAAGATCTTTTCAAGGAGTTATTGGAAGCGGCAGATTAGGGGTTAATACCTTTATTTAGGTGGCGGCGATATCGGGAGTGGCAGATTAGGGGTTAATAACTGTAGGCAGACGTCAGCGATGTCGGGCGCAGCAGATTAGGGGTGTTTAGACGTGGGGTTTATGTTAGGGTGTTAGGTTTAAATGTAACTTTTCTTTTCCCCATAGACATCAATGGGGCTGCATTACGGAGCTTTTTTTCCCGCAATCGCATGTGTTAGACTTTTTTCTGACCCGCTCTCCCCATTGATGTCTATGGGGGAAGCGTGCACGAGCACATCAAAACAGCGCTTGTTTTTTTGTGCGGTATGGAGCTTAAAAGCACCATATCGCCCGCACAAGCCGGGTTTTTTAAAACTTGTAATGGCAGCACTATAGGGGATTAAATAATTCCACTTTTGTTGCATTCATTAATTTCCCTATTGTGCTCAAAACTCGTAATCTAGGCGATAGTGAGTAGTTACTATTTTTTTGTAGTTGTGCACAGTAGTTTAATATCCATTTATGCATACCTCCCAACATTTCAAAATTCAAAAGAGGGACACCCCCCTGCGGCAAAAATGTGTAATGTGGTGGGCAGGAGCTGGGGCGGGGCTTAAAAAAATCATAAGACCAAAGTAATATAAATAAAATTCTAAATAAAGTCATATGTTTTAATACTTTTGCAGAGACAGTGCTAAATATTTTTTATCTTAATTGGACATTTAATAATAGATTCTTTAAAGCTGCTCTCTGCTTTCCTCATTAATATTCTAGATTCTGGCCTTTAAAGTTAGAAAAAATGCACAGTAACACACTACATAGCAGACACTTACATATGCAGATACACACACACTACATAGCATACACTTACACATGCAGACACACACTACATATCATACACTTATACAGGCAGATACTCACACACTATATAACATACATTTATACATACAGATACACACACACACTACATAGCATACACTTACACATACAGATACACACACACACTACAAAGCATACACTTATACTTGCAGATACACACACACTTATACATACAGATACACACACACACTACACAGCTTACAATTATACATGCAGATACACACACTTACACACTTATAGATACAGATAGAGACACACACTACATCATATATGGGTATCTGTAACTCATTCTATGGGGTCCTGGGGTTGGCAAGCACATTAGCTGGCAGTCTGAGGCTGCCACTGCTCGTTACCCTGGTGTTAGCACTGCTCATTGTATAAAACTGAAGGCATGCTAGTATTATCACCTGGGGTTAGACGTCATCACTACCAGGGGTTAGAGGTGACCATTACCTGAGGTCAGAGGGTATACAGCCTTCCTACTCCTGCTTAACCCACACACCATTACTTTCCCACAAGAAATCTAACAGGTATATAACCCTGGGAGAGAAAAGGCAGCTGCTTCTGAGTATGTTCCCAATAGAATTTTTTTTTTTTTAATACATGGGGCAATGCGGGACAGATGGCTAGATACCCGGGACAGACCCCTAAAATTGGGACTGTCCCGCGAAAATCGGGACAGTTGGGGGGTATGTTTAAGACATCAGGCTTTTCATGTGCTGGCACTCAAATTCACAGAAGTACAAAATTAAAAAAAAAATACAGAGTTTCTGGGGCATTTCTATGTCTATTAACCCACTGCCCACAATCACTGCTGCAGCAAAGATCAAAAGTTACTATTTACCTCATAAAATGCCACCTGCTTTCAAAAGTACAACTTAAAAAGCAAATCCTATGCAGCCCCAACACAGCAGTTAGCAGTAATATCTCATTTTAGGCTGTGTAACATCTATATAAACTAGGGTGCTTTGTATTGTCCTGCTATACAGATGCTGATTGGTTATTAATTTAACCCTTGCTTGCTTGGGTTGGTAAATTATTTTTCCTATGCAAGTTATGTGCTTGATTGTAAGGGAGGAGATGAGGAACTCGATGATCTAACTTGCATTAAAGGGCTGTAAGTGCAAAAAAGAAAATCCTAACTATGTGTTCAAACAATGAAAAGGGATTAAACACATAGTTAAAGTCAGCAATGCACTACTGGGAGCTACCAGAACACATCCAATGATAAAAGACAAATGTGTGTAGTCACCAATGAACAGCTAGCTCTAGTAGTGCATTGCTGATAATAATAATATGTACATAATCTTCTCAGCATAAGTACCCAAGAGAACAAAGTACATTTGATAATAAAAGTGAATTTAAAAATAACATGCTCTGAATTATGAAAGTATATTTTTTTATATCCCTTTAAGCAATCAGTATGGCTAAATTATACTACTAGTATTTTACATACGTGTTTGGGGGGGGGGATTGGAGTGGGCAGGCCATGCTCCAAAGTGTCCCTGGATTTTTTTTCAAAAGTTGGCAACTATGAATGACTAAACCATGCATATCTGCCATTTGTTACTCTAGGGGACCCTAAAGAAGTTTTTACAACAATTTGTCTTATGACTGCAGTAGTTGTGTGTAAATAATTTCAGTGAGAAACACAAAGTTTGTGAAAAAGCCAAATGGTGCCATGAAAAATACCAAAATAGGCCTAGATCAATACCTTGGGTTGTCTGTTATAAAAGTATTTATAGTTTTGTGGTCAATTTTGGGAATTTGTGCGGTTCTGCTATACTAACTTCACCCCACTTCATCATTTTATACATAGCAGCAGAAAAAGACTTTAAAATGATCACACATAATCAAACCTATATACGTGTTTGTTCTAATCTGAATCAGAGGATACAAATGAACTTTTTTTTTCCACGGTTAAAAAGCTACAGGTTATGTGATAATCTTTTTATGTATTTTTTATTTTTATTTTTTATTTTGGAAATGTAACTGTCATTCTGTTAGTATAAAGTTAATAGTTTTGTATCTTTTATATGCTGAAGCCAGTTATGGAAAGATACATAGCAGAGTTAGCCTTAAAGTCAAAATTAAACTTTCATGACAGAGACAGAGCAGCAATTTTTAAAAACTTTCCAATTTACTTTTATTATCTAATATGTTTCTTTCTCTTGGTTTCCTTTATTGAAAAGCATACCTAGGTACACTCAGGAGAAGCAATGCACTACTGGAAGTCAGAAGCTGGTTGGTGGTTGCCCATAACCATATCTGTCTATTGTCAGTAGCTAACCAGATATGGTTAGCGTTCTCCCAGTAGTACATTGCTTTTCCTTCAACAAGGGATACCAAAAGAATGAAGCAAAGTTCCTAATAGTAAATTGGAAAGTTGATTAAAGTTGCATATTCTATCTGAATCATGAAATCATTTTTTTTTTGTCCCCTTAAGACGTCTGCAGTATGCATTTCCAGTTCTGAAAATCAGAAAGAAAAATTAAAAAAATGGCAGGGTGGTGAAAGAATCCACCTTCGGCGGATTCTTTCAACACTATGCAGCGTAAGAAAAGTCTTAAAAAAAAAACAATGAAAAAACATGTAACCGACCACACAAAACAACGAAAAAACACGTAACTGTCCGCAAGAAATAAAGAAAAAACACGCAACCGCCCGCAGAAAATAACAAAAAAAACCTAACCGCCCGCATGAAGTATAACAAAAAAAAAAAATAACCTCATGCACTAAGTATTAACAAACACCAAAACCGCCAACCCCCACATCACAAAATAATAAAGTAATTAACCCCTAATCCGCAAATAACATAATTAAAATATTAACCCCTAAACCGCCAACCACCGACATTACAATAAACCGAATTAACCTATTACCCCTAAAACCCCACATTGCAATAAACCTAATTAACTTATTAACTCCTAAACCGCCAACCCCCCACAACGCAAATAACTACAGGGAGTGCAGAATTATTAGGCAAATGAGTATTTTGACCACATCATCCTCTTTATGCATGTTGTCTTACTCCAAGCTGTATAGGCTCGAAAGCCTACTACCAATTAAGCATATTAGGTGATGTGCATCTCTGTAATGAGAAGGGGTGTGGTCTAATGACATCAACACCCTATATCAGGTGTGCATAATTATTAGGCAACTTCCTTTCCTTTGGCAAAATGGGTCAAAAGAAGGACTTGACAGGCTCAGAAAAGTCAAAAATAGTGAGATATCTTGCAGAGGGATGCAGCACTCTTAAAATTGCAAAGCTTCTGAAGCGTGATCATCGAACAATCAAGCGTTTCATTCAAAATAGTCAACAGGGTCGCAAGAAGCGTGTGGAAAAACCAAGGCGCAAAATAACTGCCCATGAACTGAGAAAAGTCAAGCGTGCAGCTGCCAAGATGCCACTTGCCACCAGTTTGGCCATATTTCAGAGCTGCAACATCACTGGAGTGCCCAAAAGCACAAGGTGTGCAATACTCAGAGACATGGCCAAGGTAAGAAAGGCTGAAAGACGACCACCACTGAACAAGACACACAAGCTGAAACGTCAAGACTGGGCCAAGAAATATCTCAAGACTGATTTTTCTAAGGTTTTATGGACTGATGAAATGAGAGTGAGTCTTGATGGGCCAGATGGATGGGCCCGTGGCTGGATTGGTAAAGGGCAGAGAGCTCCAGTCCGACTCAGACGCCAGCAAGGTGGAGGTGGAGTACTGGTTTGGGCTGGTATCATCAAAGATGAGCTTGTGGGGCCTTTTCGGGTTGAGGATGGAGTCAAGCTCAACTCCCAGTCCTACTGCCAGTTTCTGGAAGACACCTTCTTCAAGCAGTGGTACAGGAAGAAGTCTGCATCCTTCAAGAAAAACATGATTTTCATGCAGGACAATGCTCCATCACACGCGTCCAAGTACTCCACAGCGTGGCTGGCAAGAAAGGGTATAAAAGAAGAAAATCTAATGACATGGCCTCCTTGTTCACCTGATCTGAACCCCATTGAGAACCTGTGGTCCATCATCAAATGTGAGATTTACAAGGAGGGAAAACAGTACACCTCTCTGAACAGTGTCTGGGAGGCTGTGGTTGCTGCTGCACGCAATGTTGATGGTGAACAGATCAAAACACTGACAGAATCCATGGATGGCAGGCTTTTGAGTGTCCTTGCAAAGAAAGGTGGCTATATTGGTCACTGATTTGTTTTTGTTTTGTTTTTGAATGTCAGAAATGTATATTTGTGAATGTTGAGATGTTATATTGGTTTCACTGGTAAAAATAAATAATTGAAATGGGTATATATTTGTTTTTTGTTAAGTTGCCTAATAATTATGCACAGTAATAGTCACCTGCACACACAGATATCCCCCTAAAATAGCTAAAACTAAAAACAAACTAAAAACTACTTCCAAAAATATTCAGCTGATATTAATGAGTTTTTTGGGTTCATTGAGAACATGGTTGTTGTTCAATAATAAAATTAATCCTCAAAAATACAACTTGCCTAATAATTCTGCACTCCCTGTAATTTAATTACTAAGCCCCCTAACCTTACACCCCCTAAATTAACACCAATACTAAGTTACACTTAAAATAATAAAATAAAAAAAATTATCTAAAATTACAAAAAATAAAAAATAAACAAAATTATCCAAAATAAAAAAATTAAACCTAATCCCTATGAAAATAAAAACACCCCCTAATCTAAACTAAACTACCAATAGCCCTTAAAAGGGCCTTTTGTAGGGCATTGCCCTAAGTTAAACAGCTCTTTACATTTAAAAAATAAAAAGTCCCCCCTAGCAGTAAAAAGCCCCCACCCACCAAACCCCCCAAAATAAAAAAAACTAACACTAAAGAAACCTAACCTACCCATTGTCCCTAAAGGGGCATTTGTATGGGTATTGCCCTTAAAAAGGCAATCAACTCTTTTACAGCCCATTAAATCCCTAATATTAAAAATAAAACAAGGCCCAACATCCTAAAACTAAGGCCCAAATAGGTACTCACTGTCCCTGAAGTCCGGCGGAGAAGGTCTTCTTCCAGGCAGCTCTATCATCTTCTAGGCGGCGCGGAGAAGAGGTGCAGAGCTGGCTTCCCCAATGCACGGATCCTCAGCGGCGGTTCTCAGTGGCGGCGGTCCTCAGCGGCGTGGAGGCTCCTCTTCATAGGATCGTCTGTCACACACTGAAGATTGAATGGAAGGTACCCCATATTTATTGGAGTACCTTGCATTCCTATTGGCTGAAATTTTGAAATCAGCCAATAGGATGAGAGCTAGTCAAATCTTATTGGCTGATTTGAACAGCCAATAGGATTTCAGTAGCTCTAATCCTATTGGCTGATTTTAAAGTTTCAGGTACCCCAAATTGATTGCGGTACCTTCCATTAAATTTTTAGTGCACACCGGAAATCGGATGAAGAGGAGCCTCCATGCCGCTGAGGACCGCCAATCCGGATCCGCGCATCGGGGGAGACCACACTGCTGCGTGCCATGCCGCCTTCATACAGGATGAAGATAGAAGATGATGGAGCCGTCTGGAAGAAGACCTTCTAAGCCGGACTTCAGGAATGGTGAGTACCTATTTGGGGCTTAGTTTTAGGATTTTTTTTTTTATTTTTTTTTTGGGGGGGGGGTTATTTTTAAGATTAGGGATTTAATGGGCTGTAAAAGAGCTGAATGCCCTTTTAAGGGCAATGCCCATACAAATGCCCCTTTAGGGGAATGGGTAGTTTAGGTTTTTTTAGTGTTAGGTTTTTTTATTTTGGGTGGGAGATTTTACTGTAAGGGGGTAATTGGTATTTTTATTTTAAGTAAAAGAGCTATTTAACTTAGGGCAATGCCCTACAAATGGACCTTTAAGGGCTATTGGTAGTTTAGTATTAGATTAGGGGTGTTTTTATTTTTTGGAGCTTTGTTTATTTTTTCTGTAATTTTACATTTTTTATTTTTAGTAAAATTAGCTTGGGGCTTTGTGTTTTTTAAACATAGACTGCCCTCTGGGCAGGCTTATCGCCTAGTGTATATATAAAATAATTGAATTCCCCTTTATAGGAAATCTTCCATAAATAAAATATCTTTCAATTAATGTCAATATTAAAGTTTCATGATTCAGATAAAACATGCGATTAAAAAAAAATCCAATATACTTCCACCAATAAAATGTGCACATGTATCCATTACTAGCAATCTCAATTTCTGCAAAAAAACATTCTAAAATCACAGTGATTAAAATATAAAAATTGTCATGCTTAGAATGCTACCCTATACCCTGTTGTAACCATTCACTCTTTGCACTGTGTTTTACTTTATAGTGATAGGTATTGTGGACACGAGTACTGAGTAACGCAGCGGTTACCTTTGTTTTCACAAACATGACCACAGCAATATGCTCTGCAAATCATTACTGTTAATGTTCCACATATCATGTGTCTGTAATTACATATAAACCAGAATTTACAGTTAAATATACAATAAACTGATCCCTGTTCAATGCACTTTATGCAAATCCCTGTTCTAGCTAGGGGAAAAAATAGGGCTATTTAGCAGCATTACACATTATCCCTTGAAGTATGACTACAGTATTTAGATATACTGAATTTAAAGCACAGAACAAAAAGCATGCAACGATTTAAATTTAAAGGGGCGTTTAACTCAAAACTGAATACCCCTTAGAGGTATTAATTGAATAAAATAAAACAAAGTAAGATATAGACAATCATTATTTATTTTGCTTGCTTGTACTGTAAAATGCCTCAAAATTGTATTTCTTTAATTGAATGCAGCAAAGTAATGCAGATTGCCTGACCTTTCTACATACTTGTCAGTGATTGTTTAGTGTAGTGCACAGGCTAATTTATATAATGAGTCAAGTGAGATAAATATGCTCACCAGATTTTACAAATAGTGTATGACTGATTGTCATTCTATTAGCAAGTTTTATGCTTTTAACACATATACGCCTAGATTTAGAGTTCTGCGTTAGCCGTCAAAACCAGCGTTAGGGGGTCCTAACGCTGGTTTTGGCCGCCCGCTGGTATTTAGAGTCTTGTAGGTAAGGGTCTAACGCTCACTTTCCAGCTGCTACTTTTCCATACCGCAGATCCCCTTACGTCAATTGCATATCCTATCTTTTCAATGGGATCTTTCTAACGCCGGTATTTAGAGTCTTGGCTGAAGTGAGCGTTAGAAATCTAACGACAAGACTCCAGCCGCAGAAACAAGCCAGGAGTTAAGAGTTTTCTGGGCTAACGCCGGTTCATAAAGCTCTTAACTACTGTGCTCTAAAGTACACTAACACCCATAAACTACCTATGCACCCCTAAACCGAGGCCCCCCACATCGCCGCCACTCTATTAAAATTTTTTAACCCCTAATCTGCCGACCGCACACACCGCCGCAACCTACATTATCCCTATGTACCCCTAATCTGCTGCCCCTAACATCGCCGACCCCTACATAATATTTATTACCCCCTAATCTGCCCCCCCCAACGTCGCCGCTACCTACCTACAATTATTAACCCCTAATCTGCCGACCGGACCTCACTGCTACTATAATAAATTTATTAACCCCTAATCCGCCTCACTCCCGCCTCGCAAACCCTATAATAAATAGTATTAACCCCTAATCTGCCCTCCCTAACATCACCGACACCTAACTTCAAGTATTAACCCCTAATCTGCCGACCGGACCTCGCCACTATTATAATAAATGTATTAACCCCTAAAGCTAAGTCTAACCCTAACACCCCCCTAAGTTAAATATAATTTTATTCTAACGAAATGAAATAATTCTTATTAAATAAATTAATTCTATTTAAAGCTAAATACTTACCTGTAAAATAAATCCTAATATAGCTACAATATAAATAATAATTATATTGTAGCTATTTTAGGATTTATATTTATTTTACAGGCAACTTTGTATTTATTTTAACTAGGTACAATAGCTATTAAATAAACTAAATTACAAAAAAACAAACAATAAATTACAAAAAAAACAAACACTAAATTACAAAAAATAAAAAAAGATTACAAGAATTTTAAACTAATTACACCTACTCTAAGCCCCCTAAAAAAATAACAAAGCCCCCCAAAATAAAAAAAATGCCCTACCCTATTCTAAAATAAAAAGTTAACAGCTCTTTTACCTTACCAGCCCTTAAAAGGGCCTTTTGCGGGGCATGCCCCAAAGAAAACAGCTCTTTTGCATTTAAATAAACATACAATACCCCCCCCAACATTACAACCCACCACCCACATACCCCTAATCTAACCCAAACCCCCCTTAAAAAACCTAACACTAAGCCCCTGAAGATCTTCCTACCTTGTCTTCACCACGCCGGGTATCACCGATCTGGGTATCACTGATCTGTTCCGATCAGCCAATAGAATGCGAGCTCAATCTGATTGGCTGATTGGATCAGCCAATCCGATTGAACTTGAATCAGATTGGCTGATTCAATCAGCCAATCAGATTTTTCCTACCTTAATTCCGATTGGCTGATAGAATCCTATCAGCCAATCGGAATTTGAGGGACGCCATCTTGGATGACGTCATTTAAAGGAACCTTCATTCGGACTTAGGACGTCGTTAGAAGAGGATGGATCCGCGTCGGCTGCTTCAAGATAGTCCCGCTCCGCACCGGATGGAAGAAGATAGAAGATGCCGCTTGGATGAAGATGTTTGCCGGTCCGGATCTCCTCTTCTTTCCGGATAGTATGAAGACTTCGGACCCTCTTCTGGACCTCTTCTTGACGGATCGGTGATACCCGGCGTGGTGAAGACAAGGTAGGAAGATCTTCAGGGGCTTAGTGTTAGTTTTTTTAAGGGGGGTTTGGGTTAGATTAGGGGTATGTGGGTGGTGGGTTGTAATGTTGGGGGGGTATTGTATGTTTATTTAAATGCAAAAGAGCTGTTTTCTTTGGGGCATGCCCCGTAAAAGGCCCTTTTAAGGGCTGGTAAGGTAAAAGAGCTGTTAAATTTTTATTTTAGAATAGGGTAGGGCATTTTTTTATTTTGGGGGCTTTGTTATTTTTTAGGGGGCTTAGAGTAGGTGTAATTAGTTTAAAATTATTGTAATCTTTTTTTATTTTTTGTAATTTAGTGTTTGTTTGTTTTTGTAACTTAGTGTTTGTTTGTTTTTGTAATTTAGTTTAGTTGATTTAATTGTAGGTAATTGTAGGTAGTTTATTTAATTAATTTATTGATAGTGTAGTGTTAGGTTTAATTGTAACTTAGGTTAGGATTTATTTTACAGGTAATTTTGTAATTATTTTAACTAGGTAGCTATTAAATAGTTATTAACTATTTAATAGCTATTGTACCTAGTTAAAATAAATACAAAGTTGCCTGTAAAATAAATATTAATCCTAAAATAGCTACAATATAATTATTATTTATATTGTAGCTATATTAGGGTTTATTTTACAGGTAAGTATTTAGCTTTAAATAGGATTAATTTATTTAATAAGAATTATTTTATTTCGTTAGAATAAAATTATATTTAACTTAGGGGGGTGTTAGTATTAGGGTTAGACTTAGCTTTAGGGGTTAATACATTTATTAGAGTAGCGGTGAGGTCCGGTCGGCAGATTAGGGGTTAATAATTGTAGGTAGGTGGCGGCGACGTTGGGGGGGCAGCAGATTAGGGGTTAATAAATATAATATAGGGGTCGACGGTGTTAGGGGCAGCAGATTAGGGGTACATAGGGATAACGTAGGTTGCGGCGGTGTACGAAGCGGCAGATTACGGGTTAAAAATAATATGCAGGGGTCAGCGATAGCGGGGGCGGCAGATTAGGGGTTAATAAGTGTAAGGTTAGGGGTGTTTAGACTCGGGGTACATTGTAGGGTGTTAGGTGCAGACTTGGGAAATGTTTCCCCATAGGAAACAATGGGGCTGCGTTAGGAGCTGAACGCTGCTATTTTGCAGGTGTTAGGTTTTTTTTCAGCTCAAACTGCCCCATTGTTTGCTATGGGGGAATCGTGCACGAGCACGTTTTTGAAGCTGGCCGCATCCGTAAGCAACGCTGGTATTGAGAGTTGCAGTGGCGGTAAATATGCCCGTACGCTCCCTTTTTGGAGCCTAACGCAGCCCTTCAAAGAACTCTAAATACCAGCGTTGTTTAAAAGGTGCGGGGGGAAAAAAACATGCGTAGCTAACGCACCCCTTTGGCCGCAAAACTCTAAATCTAGGCGATATTTTGTAAGTAGATATTTTGCAATTCATTGCTTAAACAAAAATATACTGAATGTTCTTTTAGTTTATAGCCTCGCCCAGCAATCCCCCTATAATCAAACCTTACAGTCAACCCTTAATATAATATACACAGTTAAATTATCTGATGGCTAAGAAGTATGGTTGCACACACACTATATGGCAAAATCATGTGAAAACCCTTACTAAATATTGAGTTGAAGTGTTTCAGCCACAATTGCTAACAGGTGCATAAAATACAACACATAACCATGAAATCTCCATAGACAAACACTGGCATTACAATAAGTCATACAGAAGAGCTTCTTGACTTTAACATGGCACTGTCATAGGATTCCACCATTGCCACAAGTAAGTACGGGAAATCTCTGCCCTACTATACCTGCGCTGGTGAAAGCTTCTAGGAACAACAACAGCCCAGCACAGAAGTGATAGATTGTTCAAACTCCCAGAGTGGGGCCACTAAGTGCTTAAGTGTGCAGTGCATAAAAATTGCCAACCATCTGTGGCATCACTCACTACAGAGTGGAAATAACAAGAAGTGTGCAGCGGGAGCTTATAAAATGGGTTTCTATGGCTTAGCAGCTGTACTCAAGCTTTACATGGAAATGCACAATGCCAAGTGTTGGCTAGAGTGGTGTAAAGCACACTGACACTCTGGAGCAGTGGAAATGTGTTCTCTGGAATGATGCCTCACTATATTGCAGTGATGGAAGAATCTGAGTATGGTGGATTCCATAAGATCACTACCTACTGGAATTCATAGTGTCTACTGTAACATTTAGTGGTGGAGGGAGAAGGATCTAGGGATGTTTTTCAGGGTTTGGGCTGGAACCCATAATTCTAGTGAAGGGTTATTTTAATGCTACAGAATACAAAGACACTTTAGAGACAATTGGGCGCTTCCAATTTTGTGGCAATAATTTGGGGAATGCCCTTTCCTGTTCCAGCATGATTGTGCCCCTGTGTACAAAGTGAGGTGATGAACCATGAAGGCTTGGTTTGATGAGTTAGCTATAGAGGAACTTGAGTGGCCTGCACAGTGCTCTGACCTCAGCACTATTGAACACCTTTGTAATAAATTGGAACACTGGTTGCTATCTGAAAGAAATAATGTAATTCCATGTCCCTTTATCATACTCAAAATTAACAATAGAAACAAAAAAAGAAAGCTTATGTAAAATTGTGTATTATTAATAATTTTACAAAATAGGATCTAAAGAAATCAATAATACAATCAACAAACCTTTAGCATTTTATAAAGTTGAAGCACCGTCATATATTTTCTCTACCGTTTCAATCAGAATCAATAGAAATTGCTAATTACAAACCCTTCTGCCAGATCAGCATTTTCTATGGTCAATTTGCTCAAAAAACAAAGACCAGTTTTAATTTTAGCACAGGAACATTAAATCTGTTTTGTTTTGTTTTCCTCAATGAAGGAACAATTCCAGAAATATTTTGGGCACACAATTGTTTTGATTTGTCTAACAAGTTGCAGAAACTGAAACAGTGCTCATGCCAACCTGTCATGTGGATGGTTTAGGGAAGAAATACAAAGTAATGACCATGCAGATAGAGCTCAGTCACAACATTTACAAAGTCTGGTTTTTGTCACACTGGCAGAGGATAGTAATAATGTTTAACAAATGCAGGGTTCCCATGCCAAAGTCTGGGTGCTTTCCAAGAATTTTACATATAACTTTTGAATCCAGCACCATTGCAGCCTATTTGATCTGATATCTACTTGAACAATTAATTTGTGTTTATGTATAAGTTTTACCCAGACTATAAAAAGTATTCTGCTGTTGACTTTGTAAGGGTGTAAGTATGAATTGGTACAGTTATCAGTCTTCTGTCATTCATGCCCTTTTGAGACTAGCAAGAGCTGAGAAATCAAAAATGGAAAAGACAGATACATACTATAGGAAATTGTACTGATACGTAGCAACAAATCAGTGCACAGAAACTAGATATATAGGTGTCTATCCTCAAGCTACAACTGGCAGCCTGGCATGTGTTGGAGAAGTCAGACATCTTATGTCAAGTCCAGCTATCCACATAAATATGAGCTGTGAAAAAATAAAACAGGCATTGCCTGACTTGAGCCGAGTTTAACTTAACACTTAGTATACTGAATTTAACTACTTAAAAAACAACTTAGTTGATAGTACATTGCTGAAACACAAATATGTGCATCACATTAAAATACAATTGTTTAATTAAAAAATAAGAATACATGCAATAATTTTAAATGATTAATTATATAAAATAATTATCATGGCATGCAAGATACAATTTAATTTATTTTCAAATTTGTTTTAAATTGTTCTTTAATACAATATTACTGTATTATAATTTGATGCATGTACCTACAATTGCAAGCAGTGTTTTTATTCTATTTAATTGGCTTCTATTTTCCAAATTGTGCTAATAATGATTTACACCGGATACTTGCTATACTGAGTTCTAACTATATCAAACATGTAACTAAAGACCATGGGGCCTATTTATGAAAGGCCTGTCGGACATGATCTGACATTGCGGATCATGTCCGACAGACCTCGCTGAATGCGGAGAGCAATACACTCTCCACATTCAGCATTGCACCAGCAGCTCTAGTAAACTGCTGGTGCAACGCCGCCCCCCGCTAGCAGGGGGGTGTCAATCAACCCGATCGTATTTGATTGGGTTGAATTGCGGCGATGTCTGTCTGCCTCCTCAGAGCAGGCGGACAGGTTATGGAGAAGCGGTCTGTAGACCGCTGCTTCATAACTGGTGTTTCTGCGACTCTGAAGGCTCGCCAGAAACACGGTGCTTCAAGCTCCAAACGGAGCTTGATAGATATGCCCCGATGGGGTCAATTTATTATTGGCCGAATCGGGCCAATTCACCCTGTTTCTGTGCAAGCCTTTAGGCTCGCCGGCAACAGGAGTTAAGAAGCAGTGGTCTATAGAGTGCTGCTCCTTAACTCACACACCCCCTCTGAAGCTGCGTACAGCAATCCGCCCAACCCTATATGATCGGGTTGATTGACAACCCCTGCTAGCGGAATCTGCAAGGGGTGGTATTGCACAAGCAGTTTAATAGAACTGCTTGTGCAATGCTGAATATGGACAGCGTATGTTGTCCGCATTCAGGGATGTCTGGCGGACATAATACACTACAGCATATAATGTCTGCCAGACTTTAATAAATTGACCCCCATGTTAGTTTGAATACTCAAATTTAAAAAAGATAATAGATAACAGACTGGCTATACTTGTACTAAAAAACAATCAGGTTTTTTTTTTACAATGCTGATTTGAGCCTACTTGGTCAATGCAAGTAATTTTTACAGAATGGCTGTACAATCTACATACATCTTAAGAATAGTATAGCTAAGTTTACTATTTTAGACAACTAAACAAAAGTTGCTTTACCATCAGTGCATCCTCACCACTGTGAATAGGCCCCATAGAGACAAAGACAATAAATGACACATGTGAGAAAAGCACTGACTATATTATAATGGGACAGAAACGTTAAACTATATAAAGAGGAAACTATAATATAGATGCAGTCAAATATTCAACTCAATAGACAAAAATGCTTATTTCTTTTGAATTGATTAACAAATGTGGATGCAATTTGGCTCTTTAGTTTAAAATGTGGTTTATTGCATATTCTCATATTGTGATCATTTAAAAATGCATATTAATAAATCAAAAAGCAAGCACTAAATCAATTTGCTTAAAAAAATTGTTTTAGTTTCCCATGTAAAGTATCACACTGCAACCAAAGTTTTATATACTTTAATGGTACTACGCATTTGAAAAAGTGTACATACAGTATATACTGTATATATATATATATATATATATATATATATATATATATATGAAAGTTCATAGAGATTTGCACTCTCACCTCTTAAGATAAGAGCCAGGGTGTCAGGAATAGCAATATCCAATTCCAAGTAATAGATCCGCTCTCGCTGGACTTTCAAGAAACAAATGTTTATTGTGTACAGTGACGTTTCGGGGAGCCAACCGTCCAATTCATCAGACCCTGATGAAGGGGACGGTTGGCTTCCTGAAACTTCACTGTACAGAATAAATTTTTGTTTCTTGAAAGTCCAGCGAGTGCAGATCTATTACTTGGAATTATAAATAAATATATATATATATATATATATATATATATATATATATATATATATATATATATATATATATATACTGAAACTATGACTGTCCTACCAAGCTATCATAATATATAACTATTGATTGACTATTTCTAATTAAAGAATAAATTAAAACTTTTTTTTCTCTTCAAGTAATATATACAATTTCCTTTTTTTACCTTTTATTCTTGGTAAAACAATAACTCCTGAGGTAAATTCTATTTAATTGACTGTCTGGTAATACAATATGTCATTTTAATTAATGTTGATTAAGTATAGAGTATGTTAAATTACTGAATTATTTGAAGATTTTAAAATACAATATTTTGATCAACCCTGCATCATATATATATAATTTATCTTATAAAACAGTGCCTTTGTTTTAAACCAACATATTGGGCTCAGCTGAAATGTGACTCTACAATCAGTAATTTATTACGATTGCTTCTAAATGAAACACAAAACTTCCTCCTCAAATGATTGCTTCAACTACTAAGGATTAAGACAAAATGCAAATGAACGTTCCTTAGATTGGTTATATTTATATGATACAACATGAGCCAACAACAAAACATTTCCACATGAGACTGTCTTTTCGTTTCTTGTTCTTTTGGAATTGTGATGATTAAGAACAGCTTGGAAATGGGACTGTTAAACAAAGGTCAACTATGTGACAAACATGGCTGCTGATTCCTCAACTGACCCCAGCATTTGCTTAAAGGAATAGTAAACCTTAAAATGTAATTCCCCAAGTTTAATTTTTTACAGTGATATTTTTTTCATTACCTATTTTGCCTACTATGTCTGTAATTTAAATCTAAAAATAGAGTTTTTTTCCACTGCCCCTACAGAGCGTGGAGTATATTCTGTGGAATTCAGAATAGTGACCATGCTAAATTCTGCACAGCAATTCATTATCTTGTTATCCTTTCTGAAGGAACAGCATTGCACTACTGGCAGCTAGCTGAACACATCTAGTTAGCCAATCATAGGAGGCAAATGTGTGCAGGCACCAATCGCCAGCTAGTTACCACTAGTGTAGGATATGTGCGTATTCATTTTAAACAATGGGTACCAAGAGAACAAAGCACATTTGAAAATAGAAGTGATTTTAAAAGTGTCTTAAAATTACATGTGATTCTTGCATGTTTAATTTTGAGTTTGCTATCCCTTTAAGTGATTGAACTGTGGTCTTGAGTGCAAACGTTGAATTATTGGTAGCAAGTAAGGATGGTATATCCTAATCCTGATATACTCAGGTTAGATATCATTCTATCAATAATGTCAGCTTCATAACCTCCTAATAGATACCATGTAAAACTATTCAAATATTAGCTAGGTGTACTACCTACGATAATAGAGTTGACTGTTGCTTTAAATATCTGTTGCTTTAAATGATCATTTGCCTGAGGAAAAAGCGTGGTTAGCGCTTAGAAACGCGTAGCATTTTATCACAGGTTTATTGTCAGATCTGTGTATTATCTTTTATTACTTTTTAATTAAATATTATATTTCTTTTATACACACTGGAGTCTTCCTCCTTTTTTTTTTTTTTTTTTTTTTTTTGACGTTTATCATCATTTCATCTGGAGCCCATCTACAGTTGCAGCAGCATAACCTGGGTTTATATGTGCACTAGGTCAATTGAATATACCTAGTACGCTCCATTTGCACTATAGTGTGCAATCGAATTTGTGAGTATTCCTTTGTCATCATAAACTGACATCCATTCATCTCCTCAATTGATTTGCACTAGGGGTCGCCCTCTTCTTTTTCACATTTTTCCTAAAAACATTGCTTGGCTTTTCCAACTTTTGTGTTTTCTTACTACCTCTGCCCCTGCCATTTTTTTCCCTATAGTTTACATGTCACAGTCAAGAATCATTCACATTGTAATGATATGTTCTGCCAAACATTGAAACAACTAGTGCACTGCTCACCATTCTATGGAGTTGTAAGGCCAGGAGTCAAAACTGTCACTATGAAGTGACAATGTGCGCAACCTCATTTTTAAATTAGGGGTGATCATTAATAAAGAATAAATATGTATTAATAATAATATTAAGAAGAAAATTAATTTAAAAACTTGCTAACATTAACTTCGCTGTCAGCTACTCACCTAATTCAAATCAGAGTCCAACCTGACAGCCTCTCTGCCAGACACATACCCCTATCAGATCAGATCCCTGGCCCTGCAGCTTCTATGTTAGCCACATACCCCTATCAGATCAGATCCCTGGCTCTGTAGCCTCTCTGTCAGCCACATGCACCTCTCAAATCAGACCCATGGCACTGCAGCCCCTCACCCTTATCAAATCAGACCCGGGGCACTGCAGCCCCTCACCCCTATCAAATCAGACCTGTGGCACTGCAGCCCCTCACCCCTATCAAATCAGACCTGTGGCACTGCAGACCCTCTGTCAGCCACATATCTCTATCAGATCAGACCCCTGGCCCTGCAGCTTATCTGACAGGCACATACCCCTATCAGATCAGATCCCTGGCCCTGCAGCTTCTATGTGAGCCACATACCCCTATCAGATCAGATCCCTGGCTCTGTAGCCTCTCTGTCAGCCACATGCACCTCTCAAATCAGACCCATGGCACTGCAGCCCCTCACCCTTATCAAATCAGACCCGTGGCACTGCAGCCCCTCACCCTTATCAAATCAGACCCATGGCACTGCAGCCCCTCACCCCTATCAAATCAGACCTGTGGCACTGAAGAGCCTCTGTCAGCCACATACCTCTATCAGATCAGACCCCTGGCCCTGCAGCTTATCTGACAGACACATACCCCTATCAAATCAGACCTGTGGCACTGCAGCCCCTCTGTCAGCTGACATACCCCTATCAGATCAGACCCCTGGCCCTGCAGCCTCTCTGACAGACACATACCCGTATCAAATCAGACCCATGGCACTGCAGCCCCTCTATTAGCAACATACCTTTATCAGATGAGACATCCCTCTCTCAGCCACATACCTCTATCAGATAAGAGCCCTGTCCCTACAGCTCCTCCTCTTAGTCACATACCTCTATCAGATCATATATATCTCCCTGCAGCTCCTCTGTCAGCCACATACCCCTATCAGATCAGATCTATGCAGCACCAGTGTCAGATACATAGTCACATCAGATACAATTGATGGCCCTGCAGCTCCACTGTTAGTCATAAAGCCTCATCAGGATAAACCCCTGACCATTCAGCCACAGTGTGAGTCACATATCCACATCAGATCAGACTCTGCAGCCCCCCTGTAAGCACATTATTTTAGTTTCCCTTGGGTCTCCCTGCTGCTGTCTGCAGTGCTGGTTTCCACTGCACGTGCTATGCATGGCATTTTCAGTGGAATAAAATGGAAGATAGCTCTGGGCATGGCTGCCACGCTGCCTAACAGCCATGTAGAAATGTGATAATATCAGCACTTGGAGTGATGATTAAAAAAAACTTTGATGGCCACACACTGCACTAGTGCTATAGGTTGGTGACTTCTAAGTTAGGACATAGCTATGTATGGAAAAAAAAATTAACTTCATTATAACTACACGGTTGAATCCATTTCCTCATTACATAATGTTACACCATTTATAAAACATATATTAAACCAAGTGCAGAAGAGTAAAAAACTAAATTAAATGGAAACTGGATTGGCCAGTGCCATTCACCAGATACAACCACCTATATAAATTATCTATAATCCTTTATATTATATTTATACAAAGAGGTAATATACAGCCTGGAGTATTAAATATGAGCAGTTGTAATATGATTAGTGGCTACTTGAAAGAGCACAACACTAAATAAATGCTAGATATAATGATGTGTTACAAGCATAGATTATCCTGAGAAATGTGTTTAGATGTATTTTTTTTTTATTATATTAGTTGTCTAAATATTAAAGAAATTTGTGTAAAGCTTTAGCCTCTATATAGTATTGTTTTCATCAGGAAATAAATAAAAAAAAACTACCCTGATAAAATGAATACAAAGCACTTTAAACATCTATAATACCTTCTTTAAAATGGCACATGACTTAACTATAGCGAGGTGACTATATAATATATCAGCATTTAGAGATAGTTCTAAAACCGTGTATGAAGAGAATTAATATATACCAATAATATGATACCAATGTTTTGGTACTCGTGGCATTTATGAAGTTGCACCTTGGGGCATGTATGATGCTCTCTTGTAGAAGAGGGGCTAAGGCGTGGGTCTCAATTGATTCCCAAATCCTCAAGATTCATCCAAATTATTACATTTTTTGACAAGGGCACACTTAAATGGACACTAAAGTCAAAATTAAACTTTAATGATTCATATAGAGCATGCAATTTTAAGCATTTTTCTAATTTACTCCTATTATCAATTTTTCTTCATTCTCCTGGTATCTTTATTTGAAAAGCAAGAATGTATGCTTAAGAGCCGGCCCATTTTTGGTTTAGAACATGGGTTGCACATGCTTATTGGTGGTTAAATATAACCACCAATCAGCAAGAGCTGGTGCGGAACCAAAAATGGGCCGACTCCTTATCTTACATTCTTACTTTTTCAAATAAAGATACCAACAGAGTGAAGGCATATTGATAATAGGAGTAAATTAGAAAGTGGCTTAAAATTGCATGTTCTGTCTGAACCATTAAAAAAAAAAATTGGATTTAATATCCCTTTAAAGCCAGAAGAGACTTAACCAATATAAGGCCAGATTACAAGTGGTGTGCTAACACTTGCACACAAACAATATCAGGTTTATCGTGGTTGTTAGCGTGTGTCAGAAGTAGCGTGTGTATTACAAGTTGAAAGTAAACACGTTTGCTCAAGCGCAAATTAATTTAACGCGTGTCGGGTTAGTGGGACCTCAGAGCTGTTACACTCGAATAAAAAGTTTCACAAAAAACATTAAGAATACATTTAAAAGTACAGTTACACTCATAATAACAGTATTTAATTAAAAGTGTTATGTCTAAATATGTATGTGTGTATATATATATATATATATATATGTGTGTGTGTGTGTATATGTATTTATATGTGCATGTATTTACAGACATATATACATATAAGTGCATTGGAGTAGCGGAAAACGTAAAATATTTTTTATGCAATTTTCATATTTAATTAAGTGTTTAACTGTGTATGTACAGTAAATATTAAACATTCCAATGTTCTTCACATAGAGGAATATGGTCTGTGTATTTATAAATATATATCCCTATATATATTTGTATATAGCTATACATGATTATTTATATATATATATATATATATATATATATATATATTTTTATTTTTTTTATACAACCCCAATTCTGAAAAAGTTGGGACAGTATGGAAAAAGCAAAAAAACAAACAGAAAGAGTAATTGGAAAATTCAATTCAGCCTTTACTATATTGAAAACACATTATTATCACATTGTTTGATGTTTTACTTTGTGAATTTAATGTATTTTCTTTCCATGCATTTGGTTAGCTCACAAGTGAAAACTTTTTACTTTTAACTTGTATTATGTGCTGAATCTGACACACGCAAAAAGCTGAAGTCAAGCACATATAGCGTGCGAGCAGTAGCGATAAATAGCTCTCCAATTCATAATCTAGCCAATTGCTGGAAGTTTATTTTACCTCCTATCTGAAAGATGCTCCGTTGTCCCATTTTTTACAACTGTCTCAGCATAAATCAAATTTTTTAAGAGATCTTGGACTGTTTGAATCTCTATTTTTGCAGGAGAGCCTTTTAAGAGGCACGTTAGCGATGGCTAAACACCTGTTGGTTAATTGCCAACCGTTATACACCAGGTAGGATGGAGGATTTGGGGTGGACTTGGACCCTAAGGAGTGGCAGTCAATTTCTTTTAATACACACAAATCCTAAGCATCACTTTGGTTTTAGAACTACTCTGAGATGCTGGAGGGGATGCGGAGGCATTGGAAACATGATACATGTATGGTGGTCTTGACTTCTTCTATAGCCCTTCTGGGATGAGATAGACTTTTGATGGATAGTTGGTTTAAAAGCACCTTCTAGTGGATAGGTAGTTTAATATGACACACACAAAAGTTCAAGTGTCCTTGTAAGCTAAGATCTTACCTCTCACAAATCATTCTTTATAGAGCATGCTCCCTGATAGGAAGAAAATGGAAGTCTGTACAGATCCCAACACTGTCCTCTTGGTGTGCCAAAACTAACAAACTACTCTCACTTGAGGAATACGTTGGGGTTTGTTTTAGGAAAAACACAATTAATATGTTTTTTACATAAATTTTCTTCTATTTTTAAAGTTTCTAGAGGATGAGGTTTCTTGTGCTCTTTTAGGCTAGATACACTACTTGGTACTATAAGAGATGGCACAAGATACTATTGTCACATAATTGGCATATGAACTCCTGGCCTCCTTTCCCCCTTTACCTTCCCCTGGTGCTTTTCTTTCTTTCCTCTTCTTTTTATACAACTATTGTCTGCGTTTTTTTTATCCATTAGCGTCTTTATTTCTTTTTGTGCTAATTTTTTGTATTATGCTAACAGATTCCTGATGTGTCAGGCATTTGGTGTTTTTCCTTAACAAATGTATACCTCTCAATGTCTTTTAAATCTCTTGTTGTTAACCAGTGCTTGACTGATACTGTTAACTTATTATCATTACATTTATTTGTTAAAATTAATAAAAAATTATGATATTTAAAAAAAAAAAAAAAAACGGTCAAGAAGGCCTGATCCAACTTAAATTGTTCTTCTATGTCGGGGTCTTAATGTGACTTTCCCTGCAGATCCCCTTAGCTCTATAGGATATCAAGTACTAAACACAAAAAAAATGTACATATGTACTGTAAATGAACCTATACATATGTAAATGTGTGTATAACCACTGTTGACATACTATACAACAGTGATGAATACAGCTTTAATGAATCGATACTATGTATGTTAATACACCTCTAAAATGTATCATGTGGCATTTTCACATGTACAATATAATAGCCAGATTCCAACTAATCTTGGAATAGTTGTAAAGATGAATATTCCAAGGACTTATCAAGTGTCTTTTGGTGTCAAATTTGAAAAGTCAAAACTGGTCCCGATAAAAGTGTTGAAAAATCACTCGAAAATTGATTGTGATCAACAAGAAGTTTTTACCCCATAGTAAAAATAGGCTTTAAAGGAGGATCTGAAAACTTGAAATGCAGGAAATGCTGTCATGTGATTGCACCAAATAGAAAAGTGTCCAGAAAAAGTGCTGAAAAGGTTTCAGACGATAGATTGTAATCAACACCATAGTTACTAACAAATTAGAACATGCATTTTTTTTCATTAGAATGGCCCTTTAATTTTTTGAGGGTTTAACATAAAAATGCACACAGCAATATAGGACTGAACTCTAGAACACGTGACAAACCAAGCCAGCCGTGTAAAGCATTGGCGTGTGGCAAAACATATGCACTTACTTAGTTTCTTTAAAGTGACACTGTACTCAAAAATCCCTGTCATGAATATGAAAAAGCAGCGTTTATACATGTCAAAAATATTTTTAGAAAAATTAATGTAGCTAATACACCAGCAAGTATGACAAGATCATGTTACTTTATTCAGTGCAACAAAGTACTTTTTTACAAAAGAGAGAAAAAAATGAAACATATTTTAAAATTCCATCTTTTAGATTAAACAAAGCAAAAAGTAAACTACCCTTTAATATCGTCATTCATATATAAATGTTTGCCTTAAAAGGATAGCGTAGAGGGACACACCTTCACAAATATTAAACTACATGCTCATTTATTTAGTACAGGAATTCAAATTTCTAAAAAATAAAAGACTTTAATAGAAATAAAATATAAATTTGTATTACAGGGTCTATGGGAAATGCTTATTACTCTGATGCATACAAAATTTTTGTGCACATCTTGTGAAGGTTTGTATCTCTACACTCAGACAGTAATACATTTGTGGGAGTTGACCCTATGGACCAGTGAGCATGCATTTCCTGCTAGATTCAATGTATTCACGCAAAATATTTTACATATTTTTATTATTTTATATTCATGGCAGAACATTTCTGAAGATAATACATTTAATATACTATAAAGCAGTCATGTCTTAATTGATTATATTATAATATTATAATCTTTCTCTTTTCTTCCCTTTAAATTAATTGGTCACATTGGTTTGCAAGTCTAAGACTGCAAACAAATCTATCCCTGCATGATAGATAGATAGATAGATAGATAGATAGATAGATAGATAGATAGATAGATAGATAGATAGATAGATTGATAGACAATCGATAGATAGGTAGATAAATAGATGGATGGATAGACAGATGGATAGATAGATAAGCGATCATAGTAACATAGTAAATGAGGTTGAAAAAAGACCAAAGTCCATCGAGTTCAACCTATACAAATTTAAAATACTTACAAAAAGATCCAGTTAAGCTTAAATAATCCCACTAAAAAGTGACCAATTTAATACTAGAAATCATATCCATAAATTTTGTTTCTAGACAGAAATGTATCCAAACAATGTTTAAATGTAATTTCTCTAAAAACATTTTTATTTAGCCACATTGACTTGGATTTTTTATTTTTATTTTTATAACCATATGGTATTTGTTGATATGTATATTTATTTAACAATGTTTTAAATATTATCCATTTATCCTCTGTATTTTTATTAGCAAATACTTTGTCCCAATTTATGTTATTTAATAATTTCCTTAAAGGGACACTGAACCAGTGTTACCTCTAAGGCCAGTTTTGTGAGCACCCTAGCAGTTAAACAGTTAATAAGGGAACCACATTTTGCAGCCTGCATTGTTTAGTGTTGGCTAATTGCTCTATTTAACTGTTTCCCAGCTGAGCCGCTCACAAAACTGGCCTTAGAGGGAACACTGCACTGAACCCAATTTTTTTCTTTCGTGATTCAGATGGAGCATGACATTTTAAGCAATTTTCTAATGTACTCCTATTATCAAATTTTCTTTATTCTCTTGGTATCTTTATTTGAAATGCAAGAATGTAAGTTTAGATGCCTGCCCATTTTTGGTGAACAACCTGGGTTGTCCTTGCTGATTGGTGGATAAATTCATCCACCAATAAAAACGTGCTGTCCAGAGTCTGAACCAAAAAAAAAATGCTTAGATGCCTTCTTTTTAAAATTAAAGAAGAAAAATTGATAATAGGAGTAAATTAGAAAGTTGCTTAAAATTGCATGCTCTATCTGAATTACAAAATATTTTTTTTAGGTTCAGTGTCCCTTTAAATCACTGAATTTTGCTTTCTAAAAATTAAAAGTTTTAGTTAAACCTTTAAAACGCTGCTTATGAAAAGAGATTTCACATGTGACCTTGTTATGATCACTGTTACCCAAATGTTCTTTAACTTTTATGTTTGATATTATATCTGTATTGTTTGATAGCACTAAATCCAAAATAGCTTTACTCCTAGTTTTACTCCTCTATTAAAGGGAGAGTGTACACCAGAATTTTTATTGTTTTAAAAGATAGCTAATCTCTTTATTACCCATTCCCCAGTTTTGCATAACCAACACAGTTATAATAATATACTTTTAACCTCTGTGATTATCTTATATCTAAGCCTCTGCAAACTGCCCCTTTTTTCAGTTCTTTTGACAGACTTGCAGTATAGCCAATCAGTGCCTGCTCCCAGATAACTTCACGTGCACAAGCACAGTGTTATCTATATGAAATACGTGAACTAACACCCTCTAGTGGTGAAAAACTGTTAAAATGCAATCTGAAAAGAGGTGGGCTTCAAGGTCTAAGAAATTAGCATATGAACCTCCTAGGTTAAGCTTCCAACTAAGAATACCAAGAGAACAAAGCAAAATTGGTCATAAAAGTAAACTGGAAAATTGTTTAAAATTACATGCTCTATCTGAATCTGGCTTAAGACTGTCCCTTTAATTGCGACAAGAAGTTATCCCTGAGAACATTTAAAAATCTATACCCCTTAGCTGAATTACTAGTTTCGTTGGCCCAGTTTATATCAGGGCAGTTAAAATCTCCAATAATTACAGCACTGCTATTAGCAGCCTTACCTATTTGCATTAGTAGTTGAGTTTCCTCAAGGTCACTAATGTTGGGGAGGCTTGTAGCATGTTCCAAGTAATATTTTTTTAGGATCCCCCCCCCCCCCACACACACACACACTCTTTATTTCAACCCACAGGGTCTCTACATTGTCACCTGCAGCATAATTATCTTCCCTTATTGTAGGTTTAAGGTTAGGTTTAATATATATGCAGATTCCTCCACCCCTTGTATTATTCCTGTCCCTCCTAAATAAAGTATACCCCTCTAAGTTAACTGCCCAGTCATGTGAATCATCCCACCAAGTACATTATAGTCCTCTTCTGCTAAGAGCTCCAGCACCCCCATTTTACCTGTCATGCTACTTGCATTTGTTGTCATACATTTAATTTTCATGTGATTTCTGCTGCTACTTGGTGTGCTTTTCTCCATACTTTCTAATGTGACATTTCTTAAGTCATCCCTTCCTTGAGATATTATGTGTTGTGTTCTAAATGACCCTCCCCACCTTTGCCTAGTTTAAAAGATTCTCTAAACTTGCTACCATCCTTTCCCCCAACACACCTGCACCCATGTAATTCAGGTTCAATCCCTCCTTACTGTGCAAATTGTACCCAAGTGAAAAGTCAGCCCAGTGCTCAAAAAAGTAAAACCCCTCATTTTTACACCATGTTTTTAACCATGAATTAACAGACCTTAGCTCCTTCTGCCTTACTGAGTTAGCACACGGCATTGGTAATATCTCCAAAAATATTACTTTGGAGGTCCTCGCTTTAAGCTTGCTACCTAACTCCCTGAAGTCATTTTTTAGGACTCTCCATCTCCCGCTGATTCCTTCATTAGTACCAATATGTACCATGACTGCAGGATCAGACCCACATCCCTCTAACAATCTATCAATACACTCCTCAATATGCCTAACATGAGCCCCTGGAAGACAGTAAACTGTTCTATTTAAAGGGTCTTGTATGCCCCTCTTCCATGACTGAAGGACTGTTAACTATAGTATGCCCCTCTACCATGTCTGAAGGACTGCCCACCATAGTATGCTCCTCTTGCACGACTAAAGGACTGTTCACTATACTAGGCAAAACAGCCATCCCTGAACTGATATCCCCAACATCTTCACTTAATCTGGCAAATCTGTTGGGGTGTACCAGCTTAGAACTGGCCTGTCTCTTTACTTCGCCCTCTAACTGTGACCCAGCTACATTCTGGAGTCTCCTCATCTGAATCCTCCCAATTCCCACTGCTAGAACCATTAACAACCAGCTCAGTCCTATCCATTTCCCTTTCAAGTGTCTGAATTTCATGCAGTGTTGCAATTTGTTCCTCCATTCGATCGATAGATAGATGATAGACAGACAGACAGACAGACAGACAGACAGACAGACAGACAGATAGATAGATAGATAGATAGATAGATAGATAGATAGATAGATAGATAGATAGATAGACAATCAGATAGATATATAGACAGATAGATAGACAATAGATAGATGAACAGCTAGATGATAGATAGATAGATAGATAGATAGATAGATAGATAGATAGATAGATAGATAGATAGATGATAGATAGATAGATAGATGATAGATAGATAGATAGATAGATAGATGATAGATAGATAGATAGATAGATAGATAGATAGATAGATAGACAATCAGATAGATAGATATATTGACAGATAGATAGACAATAGATAGATGAACAGCTAGATGATAGATAAATAGAAGATAGATAGATAGATAGATAGATAGATAGATAGATAGATAGATAGATAGATAGATGATGATAGATAGATAGATAGATAGATAGATAGATAGATAGATAGATAGATAGATAGATAGATAGATAGATAGATAGATAGGTAGGTAGGTAGAAAAAACAGACCCTACCAAAAGCTTTTTACCTTTAAATGCCAACTTTATGTGCTGAAGATACTAAGCTGTCTGTTGATAAATTAACCATTTAAAATATATGCAGCTTTGTATCTTCACCTTTTCAGTGAGGCCAGTTATCCATAAACATTGGTAAACTGATCAATACGTTTACCACCTTTTAAAAGGTCCAATCAATTAACCCTTTTAAGTCTTGCTTTGAGTGAATTACAGTTGTCACTAATGATGTGGCCTTTTTTTATACATTGCTAATTTAATCCTGCAAAATGATTCCCTGACAGCTTTATGTGAATATAGATTTCAGTCTAAGTATGACGTATAATGTAAAATAAGTTATATTTACTATCTACACCATTAATGAAAAACCCTCTTGCATAACGCACTCTCATTATGGGAAAGCTAACTGCATTTCATCATAATTTAAACGAAAAAAGGATGTCAATACATTGTTCATGTTCTTTATTAATTATCATTATTTTGTATTATTATTGTCATATTTTTTATTATTAGTAAGAATATTAAACAAATACAAATGATACATGTCAGTAAACAAGAACTGCATATATTTCCAATTAATTTGGCACTGCAAGATTAGCAAGTGGAACTTGTTAATTATAAGTGAAAGGAAGCCTAGGACTGCCTTCCCAGCTTTCTCTTTTCTAAGACTACATTTCATAAACAAACAGAAGAAAAAAAAACATGTCTTTTGGAATAAAATTGGTTCAGAGATTATAAGAGTAAATCAGTGGGAAATTCAATGAATATTGATTTCTACTGACTGGCGTACAAAAGGTATTACAATTTTGCACTGTCATAAATATAGTTTGAAGTTGTAAATATAAAACATACTTGAGAATTTACAATACCAGAGTAACTATAAAACAACATTATTCAGGATGTATTCTTTGGATATTTCATGCAAGCTAGATAAACAGAATATTTGTATGTAACACTATCATAGGCCGGCGTATATCTTTCCTGCTTAATGTAACAATGAACCAAAAAAAAATCAATTGATGTTGTAAATAGTTATTACAAGCAAGCACTTCTAAGTAAGTTCCATTAGTGCTACAGGAGAAGGTACAGAACCTAATTTACATTACATGGGTAATGTTTCAGAACTCTATTCTACAAATCAAACAACTCCAATCTGGTCTAAATTTATATAATATCATTAAAATATTTTGCATATACAGTTACTGAAAATATATGGAGATGGTTTATATAGAAATTACACATTTGAATGAACAAAGCATGTCCTGGGTACTAAGACAGGCATTCAAGGTTAGATAAAGGTGAAACCATGAATATAATGAAAAAAATGATTTCTTCCTGGGGAAAAAAAAGTTCAAGATTGCATGTAATATTTTAGCTCACAAAACAAAAAAGAACCATAAAAATTTAAAATATTATTGGCTGCAGTGAATTGTTGTAATACGCTGCTGTACAATGAGTTCCAGCCCTCTCTGGCAGCCAGGTGGTTAAATCTCGACTAATCCAGAATATGTTCAGTAATAATGAGATAATACAGGGATGGAATCAGTGATGTTTCCGATAATAATGTAAGTACATATACTTAATGACAAGATTTGAATATTTTTAGTCATAGAATAAGAAAAGAGAAATAATGCAATTAAAGGGAGTGTACAAAGGGAGGCGAGGGATGACAGCTAAAGGGGAATATGGAATGTTGAAAAAAGTTAGGTTGATGCTAATACAGGACTGTCTGAACTGAGAAGCTGAGACGGAGCAGCTAAAATAATAAACTTTTATTCAAAAAATAGATTAAAATATATATATGTACAGGCTCACATGGAATAAAAGATAAAAATGCACAGCCAGCCAGGCAGGTCTTACGCGTTTCAGCCCTGACAGCCTTAATCATAGACAAGGTGCCATTCTTGCAGTGTGGCTTTTAAGCACACACCTTCTTTTTTATTGGTTAGGTGAATGTCTATGCATTACAAAACTGCTAGGTATTTAAAGGAACTCTCAAACTCATCAAAGACCGTAATAATTATTATCACACAGTGCAAAATATAAATCACATATAAATTGAACAAATCTATCCCTGATGTTGGCATGTCTGAAGTTTTTAAATTGCTGCACAGTGTACATCTGGTTACATACCTAAGTGCTAAAAACTTTTTAAACCACAGCAGTGGGTGAGTCCATTATTGTCTAATCCTAGGTAAAAGGGAATGGGTAGGTAAATAGACAGTGATGTGAATCACACATATATTAGTTCCAGCCATCAATGACCAAGGGTAATTTTACCGCTTATTCTAATTTCCATTTATTATTGCAAAGGATAAGTGCGGACAGTGCACTGAACCATACAGTAAAGAACAATGCCCTAACTCCCTTAGTTGGAAAAATTGACCATGCAATGAGTAAATAGGGCCAAAATAGTATACTACTTAGCACTTGTTGTAGCTAAAGTAGACTGAGCTGTTACAGTAGCATAATGTATCTCTAGCAGACTGGGATAGATAAAAGTTATTGTAATTACAATATAGAGGCATACATAAAGGGGAGACTGAACCATGTTTAGAATGGATCTACTGCCAGTAGTTGATAATGTCCCACTCTATATTCATACCCAGGGGCCTACGGGTCCTGAGTGTGAATATCCATGTCTGAACTAAGCCCTGGGTGCAATGACGTGAACCTGTAATGCTCTGCAGACCGTTTTACGGTTAACATCAGTTTGCAGCCCTTATGGCAATGTGACCTTTATTATTATTATTGTCATTGGGTCAAGATTCCTGCTTTAAACGCTTTAGAATGGGTGTGTCCAAAAGGTAGCATGGGATTTACCAGATGATCACTAATTGCTGACCAGTAGATCACAAGATTGCTGTGTGAATTTTGCTATTAGCCAGTAGGTGTAGTTTGGGCTGTAGTTTTGGGTTAAAAATAAATATAAAAAGTATATTTTGCGCCACTACAGTGGCCTCAATTAAAAAATTGAATATTAATCCTTCTGTTAAGCTAAGATCAATTAGTAGCAAAAGCTTAGAGTGTGTTATGCTTAGCACACGCATAAGTAAATCACAATAACACACTTTTGTCTCACTAAAGTATGGTCACACCTGCTTTAGAATCACTCAGGCCTAAATTACAAGTGGAGCGCTAATTTATTGAGTGCCTGTAAATAGGCAAATCCTCCCGTTTATGGGCGCGCAATAAATAACCAGCCATTATAACTAGAGATCAGATCTCTGGTTAATTTTCTAAATATCCTCCAATTTCCCACAAAATACAATTGTGTGTTCTTTATTTAAAAAAAAAAAAAAATATATGAGCATCTTTATTTTTTAATAAAGTAACTGCACTAATCAGTTTTTAGGGGTGAAAAGTGGCGTGTGTGGGGTGTTAAAAAAGAAAACTGCACTGAACTGTGTGATATGTATATATTCATTTACATAAATTTGCCGCCCATTGCTGCGTGACTTACCACCTTCGCTGCGCTATGTTCTCATGCTGTATCTGACGGCATGAGAATGAGGCTCACATTGGAGCCTATGCAAGCAGGTTCTCATGAGCGCACTTGTAATCCCAGTGCACATTTGAGCACGCTGGTATTACTAAATGGAGCACAAATATCGCTTTTGCAAAAGCGATATTATGTGCTCCACTTTTAATCTAGCCCTAAATATGCTCCAGGGCACAATACATCAATGTTCAAGCATATACCCATTGCATGGCCTCTAATACAACTAAATAATAAACTGGTGTAACCCTTTCTAAAACATATTTACTGTGAGATTTTAAAATAATCTTGACTGGGACAATGAGTTTTATTTTTGCAGTTTGAGTCAGTCATGTTTATGTACAGATTTAAACATATGCATGTCAGTGCCTGGATGTCTTCCAATAAAATAATGATGCCTTATTGCACATATGCTGTCAATATCATGTATCCCTTCTCTTTTCATTTCTTGTTATATACTTTGGAATTCAGTGTAGGCACCTTTTAGTAATTTTTTCATAAAACACGAATCTATAAAAATAAGAAATAAAACACATTCTAAACCTCTTTTTAGAAACCATAGCTTTAAAGTTTGATGATTGATTTAAGATTCCTCATATTGTAGGTTTGGCCTATCCACATTTGGCTGGCGTATGGCGGTATCTCAAATTTATAAATTGTTTTAGCACTTTAAAAACTCTGTAGTGTTTCTTCGGTCCAATACACCACTTACCTTGAAATGTACACAACACTATTAAAGAAGAAAAACCCTGGAACTATGAAAACAAGTCTCATCCTACCAGGCTGAAAAAAACCTGTATTCTTTCTTGTTGGGTCAAGGCAAACAAATGGCTAAAGTGAGAAATGTTATGAAAAAAGGACTGTGCACATTCATATACCTCATTTCTTAGTTGATGTCATTGTCATTCAGCAATGGTTCTATATGAGATGGTGATTGATTGAGGAGGTTTTAAAAGACTGGCTTTTTTATAAAATTTGTGGCTACTGGTATGTCATTACAGCAACCTATGTCATGGTGTAACCTAAAGTCTCTGGTTCAGAGTAAAATGTGTAGTGGAACCAGAACCTCTTGTGAAATGCTTGTGCAATGCCACCCCCTGCACATTTGCGGCCAATCGGCTGCTAGCAGGGGGTGTCAATCATCCCGATCGGATCGGGATGATTGTAGTCCGCATAAGAGGTGGTGGACAAGTTAAGATGCAGCAGTCTTACGGTTGCTGCTTCTTAACTTAAGCTTTTGGCGAGCCGGAAACTTCGGGAGTAGATTGCAGCATCCGTTGCTTGTTAAATCTACTCCTAAGTGCTATTGCATAGTCATTTTATTATGCATCTGTTGGTTGTGCAATTCTGCTGTATTTAATGATCATTTAAACCTACTTAGCATACCCTTGTGTTCACAAACCATATAAGAACCATGGATATGTTGGGATAGCATGTTTTCATTTGTGGTGCTTCAGCCGTATTGGGCTAAACTATAGTGCTGAAGTGTATGAAATACTGGACATTCCCAGACTTTTCAGACCAAATCTGTGACTGCAGTCTGTGCAATTCCAGGTTGCTCCATTCCCCCTCATGCGCTATAATTAATATCTGATGCTTTGCTTTGCTCTCGGAATTATTTAATAAACAGAATTATGGTAAATGCCCCTGTGCGTGAATGTTACTACACAGATATTGTGAACGCTCCAACATCATGTCAGATCCATCACAACTTAATTTCTTGCTATGTACATCTGGAACAAACAACTTACTGATACCTTAATATTAAAACCAGTTGCTTGTTATAAGATCCAAAACAAAGAACTGGTTTGTGAAATCAAAGATATTTCAAAATAAACTATGATGCTCTATTTTTGGATTGTTTCTTTTATCCTACATTGTTCTTAATTGTCTAGGTTTCCAAAGACTGATATGAGTCCTGACAAAAAAATTACATTAAGGAAATATTATTGATGTGTCAATCTTTATCAAATTGGGGGTGAAATTAGGTTAGCATTGTGCTTTTTTTTCCTCTTTTTTTTCATTTTAAAAAATATTGTATTCTGATGATAGGTACTTAATTAGCATATCTTAAAGGGACATAAAACCCCAAACTATTTTTTCATGATTCAGGCAGAGCATACATTTTTTAAAAACATTTCAATTTACTTCTATTACCAATTTTGCTTAATTTTCTTGGAATGTTTTGTTGAAGGAGCAGCAATGCACGACTGGGAGCTAGCTGAAGATGTCAGTAAGTCAATGACAAGAAGCACATACGTGCCGCCACCAATCAGCAGCTAGCTCCCAGCTCCTGAGCCTACCTAGGTATGCTTTTCAACAAACAATACCAAAGTAACTAGGCAAATTAGATAATAAAAGTACATTAGAAAGTTGTTTCAAATTGTGTGCTTTATCTGAATCATGATGGAAAAAATGTTGTTTTCATAAGGACTATTTATTTCTCAATATCAGGTTGTGTTATTATTTGTACCAAAATAAAAAATAAATAAATCTTGAAATATATGATATATCAGGAAGTTTTCATATAAAACATTTTTTGCTTTGTTGCAAGTTCCATAGAGGCCAGAAACAAATTCTGTAACCTGCAAATGCTGCAAATCAGATGGCAAATTGAGGCAATTTACAGCATTTGGCAAACCTAACTTAAAAGGGACATTAAACTCTTTGAGATGGTAATATAAAATTATAAATTGTATAAATAAATAAAAACTTTGCAATATAATTTCATTATTTATTTTATTCCCTTTTCCTGTAATTCCATTCTAAAACAGTAAACTTTTCAGTTCCTCTTAGAAATGGAAGTGCAGAACACTGTTATATTTCACACAGCCATTGGCTGCACACTCTAGTGAACTATTTATAACTGTTCTTAATTGGCCACAGCAGAGAAAGTAACCTAAGAGGCCTATTTAACAAAGGTCTGTCGGACCTGATCCGACAGACCTCGCTGAATGCGGAGAGCAATACGCTCTCCTTATTCAGCATTGCACCAGCAGCTCTTGTGAGCCGCCAGCAGGGGGGTGTCAATCAACCCGATAGTACTCGATCGGGTTGATTTGTGGCGATGTCTGTCCGCCTGGTCAGAGTAGGGGGACAGGTTACGGAGCAGCAGTCTTTAGACCGCTGCTTTATAATTTTTGTTTGAAACACGGGGCTTCAAGCTCCATATGGATCTTGATAGATAGGCCCCTAAGTTACAACATGGCAGTTCCCATTATTTTATAAAGACTAAACTTACACTTATTTTGTCAATATTTAAACAGCTAATGAATCGCCTACGTGTTATTCTCAGACTAATCTTTTCTTTGAAGGCATTATTCTATCTAGCATTTATTTAGTGTTTAAAGTCCCTTAAACCGATTTTGCTTTTTTTGGCCTCTCTATGGAATATGGTACAAAGCACATATTTTACACAAAAGAAAGAGTATTTAATGTTCCATTAAGTTAGCATTACAGTAACTGATGTCCCTGTGATGTACAAATCAACTCTTTGTCAGGTTTGTGAGGGCTTGTCTCTCTGCACCAATAGAACTGTAGGTATTCTTATTTGTTGTATCTAAGACAGGATATTTTACAATGTAAGTTGTTTGTTTTTTTATGACTTTTTTAGTTTTCCTGCTGCTGGAGGCATGTCCCTGTTTACGAATGCATCTGTGGAACGTGTCCTTTTCAGCCAATGATCAATCTAGCTTGAGGATGTGTTGTGTATCAACGTGTTAAAAATGCAATTCACGTTCCAATTTTCTGTTTTATTAACTAATCTGACTTGTGTTGTTGAGCTTTAAAAACTAATAAAAACTAAAGAAAGAAGAATTCATGTGTTTTTTATAATCTTTCCTATTCTGCAGCTTTTATAGTAAAGAGAATTGAAAAAAAACTTCTGTCAGGTCTGAGGTACACAGGAAACAGACTTTACAACTGAGGTCTACAAATTCAATGATAACTCTTTGGTTGTAACTGGTTTGCAACAAAAGTATTTTTAGAACCAATGGTATAAATTATAGCTTTAGAAAGGTAGTTTAGCTACCACAATTCATGTTGTGTGATTGTCATTATTTACTATGTATAATTCATTATAAATAACAATAAATATCTTGTTGTTATTATTTATAAAAATGCTTTCAAAATAATGAGTTACCAATACCCAGTACTATTATCGTATATCAAAAGTTCATCCCTGTCAGATCTCTCTGTTTTTTTTTTTTTTTGGGGGGGTTGCAAGACAAAAATATAAAAAAATTTAATTTTAAACTTTTTAATTGTCCAAACACTTAATTGTAACCAAACTAAAGATTGCTTTTTTATCTTAAATGCACTTTTGTATAATTTAGTTCAAAGTGTGCAATATTTTAAAATTTTGTTAAGCCAAAACGCTAACAATCGTCTTAATATTTTAACATATGCACAATTTTGTTATAAGTAAAAAGAATTTGAAAATATCCAAAAAAAATATAACTTGAAACAGGCCAAAATGTACTCTCTTTAGTATGCTTATCTTATCTCCTCTGCCAGATAGGAACATATATAAATGAACTAATACAGTGGCTAAACAATCACAGTGTAAAATGTTGTAGACTCAGGGGGCGAGATTACATATACGGCGCAGGCTTTAGCGTAACTGCTGAAACCCGCATCGCCCGTAATTTCCCCTCGCACATCGGGGAATCACATAAACCCGGCCGGCAGTTCATAAAGTGCCGTAAATCGGATAAACTAGCGATGTCCAGAAATGTGCATAAATGCAAATTTCTGGAGTCGCCAGTGACTTACGGCACGTTAGAAACTGACGGCGCAAAAGAAAAGAAAAAAGTTAATTTATCCCGTAAAAGTCTAACCCGTCTCAAAAAAATAAACCCGACACGTAAAAACTCCTATGTCCGCAATCCCCCCACATCGCAACTAATAATAAAAGTATTAACCCCTAAACAGACAACCCCCCACAACGCAATATGTCTAATTAAACTATTAACCCCTAATTCGCCATTCACCCACAACGCAATCTACCTAATAAAAGTATTAACCCCTAATCCGCCATTCACCAACATCGCAATTAACCTAATTAAACTATTAACCCCTAATCTGCCATTAACCCACAACGCAATTAACCTAATAAATCTATTAACCCCTAAACCGCCATTAACCCACATCACAATTAACCTAATTAATCTATTAACCCCTAAACCGCATAAATTAACCTCAAATTACATCAAATAATAAAATACTAAATTACAATTAAAATAAAAAATCCTAACCATACTTAAAAAAAAAGATTAAATTAAAATAATCTAAAATTACAAAAAATAAAAAAGTTTAACATTACAGAAAATAATAAAACAAATTATAAAACAATAAAAAATTAAACCTAATCCCTATGAAAATAAAAAAGCCCCCAAAATAAAAACACCCCCTTATCTAATACTAAACTACCAATAGCCCTTAAAAGGGCTTTTTGTAGGGCACTGCACTAAATTAAACAGCTCTTTTGCATTAAAAAAAGTCCCCACCCACCAACCCCCCCAAAATAAAAAACCTAACACTAAAAAAATCATTGCCCCTAAAGGGGCATTTGTATGGGTATTTCCCTTAAAAGGTTATTCTGCTTTTTACTGCCCTCAAATGGACATTCAGCTCTTTAACAAGTGCCCAAAATCCCTAATCTAAAAAAAAATAAAAGAAATCCTAACTCTAAGTCCCAAATAGATACTCACCGTTCCTGAAGTCCGGCGGAGAAGGTCCTCTTCCAGGCGGCAGTGAAGTCTTCTTGGAACTTGCAACATCTTCCATCTTCATCCAGGACCAAGCCGGCGTGGAGCGAAGATGACCGCGGAACTGAAGATCGGCACCCACAGAGCCATGGAGCGTGGAGGATCCTCTTCGTCCAATCACCGCCGTACACTGAATATTGAATGCAAGGTACGCGTTTAAATATGGCGTCACTTGCATTCCTATTGGCTGATTTGAATATTCAAATTCAAATCAAAATTATTTGAACCGCCAATAGGATTTCAGTAGCTCTCATCCTATTGGCTGATTTGAATTTGAAGATTTAAATCAGCCAATAGGAATGCAAGTGACTCCATATTTAAACACGTAACTTGCATTCACTATTCAGTGTACGGCAGTGATCGTACAAAGAGGTTCCTCCACGCTCCATGGCTCCGCAGTCACAGGTCTTCAGTTCTGCGGTCATCGGTCTTCAGTTCTGCGGTCATCTCCACTCTGCGCCGGCTTGGTCCTGGATGAAGATGGAAGATGTCGCCGGTTCCAAGAAGACTTCACCGCCGCCTGGAAGGTCTTTCCGACATAGGCAAGACGTGTGCTATTTACGCATCTGAACAACCGCCAACGTACAGGGTACATCAGGGGTCGTTAAAGGGACACTAAACCCAATCATTTTCTTTCATGATTCAGGAAGAGAATCCAATTTTAAATAACATTAAAATTTACTTCTATTATCTAATTTGCTTCATTCTTTAGATATGCTTTTTTGAAGAAATAGCAATGCACATGGGTGAGCCAATCACACAAGGCATCTATGTGCATCTACCAATCAGCTGCTACTGAGCATATCTAGATATGCTTTTCAGCAAATAATATCAAGAAAAGGAAGCAAATTAGATAATAGAAGTAAATTAGAAAGTTGTTTACAATTGCATGCTCTTTCTAAATCATGAAAGAAAAAATTTGAGTTTCATGTCCCTTTAAGGTGTTAAAAAAAACTATGATGGGGGTAAATATCCCAACTGCCAAGCTCACTTTAAGCCCCTTTAAATGGACAGTAAACAATAGTTACAAGACATTTCTGTTGTGTTGCTATAGAATAACATTACAACCAAGTCTTTTATTTATCAATAGCCAGACTCCAACCACCATTTGCTTTATTTGTAGGAAGCCTATCTGGGCTTTAGTCCTCAGACAACAAGGCTAGCTATGGTCATCACGTTAGTATAACATGCATTGTTTTGCAGCTGGTCTGGGATAAAGCCTATTAGGGACAGATATTTAGCAAGGTTAGCCTCGAATAGTCAGCAGGGTGCAGTTTAAGTTATGGAAAATTAGAAATTGCTCAATTATCAAAGCTAACTTACATGAAAAGGGGACAAAATAAACAAATAATATATATTGCAAAGCTGTTTCATTATGCATAACTAAACATTTTCTATACAAATCTTGAGGTGTTTACTGTGCCTTTAAGAGACTGACAGATTTGCAGGTAAGCCGGAAGCAATCAAAGCTACAGGGGTCAAAAGGAACTGTGCTCATGGTGAAAGGAAGCAATCACCAAGGTTCCTGTTCAATGAACAGTTTCCCTAGTTAAATATGGGCTAACGAAGTGTCCGGCCGCATAGTCTGACATCTAAAAAAAGTGGTCACAGTGAGTGACTATTTGCTGGACAGTGCACACTGATATCATTGTCCTACAATAAATATAAATGATATAGTCTTGTGTTATTACTTACATAGCCCAGACTAGTGGTCAAAAACAGATAAGTAAATGAGCAGAGAGACAGATAAATTATAGGAAATATATTAAAGCCAGAAAGTGATATCTGTGCAAAGACTACCAGTAGGCTATATTTTTCCATTAAAATAAAAATGTATATAAGCTGAAAAGCAGAATATTATAAGCATTGGGACCAGCAGCAGACATTCTAGACAGCCATGTCAGTTATAACAAAGTCTCACTGTAATACAACTTTATATAAATGTAACGAGACAGCTACATGGTTCCAGCGTTACTTTTAGATCCATTAGTTGTAGTAAAATTCATAGTATGACGTTTGATAGTCTCCTAATAAATGCATTTAATTATACCACTTCTACAAGTATTTTTAGGGACATGATTTTTTTTGTCAGTTTACTGATTATTTTGTTGCTATTTCAGTATCAATATACAGATTATTTATATATCCGTTTAAGGTTTCTAAGCACTTTTATCCATTTCTTTTGCTTTTCTTTGTACATTGCAATAGTATCAGATAATGTAACTCAATTGTTTAATTTGCATAACAATTGTACTAATGTTCCATGGAAAATCAATACAAATTGTATGCTGAAAAATGAACATTTGAAGGGGATTATTTTATCACAAGTCTCAACATCACAGCAAACTGTAACTGTGACCAGTAATTATTAAAATGTTCTTGCAAAAATATAATGCTAATTTAGAGTATCTTTGATTTGAGTTCTCTAAGTCTAAGCCATAACATAGATTTGTCTAAACTACTCATTTTCCTTACAGTATGTTTCCACAAAATCATTTTTTTTACTTTCTGTTAGTTACATGAAATAAGAAGATTATTTTTAGTATAACATATTTTGAGTTTAATTTATAGCTGTTTGCTATCCCTCAGATTTTTGAAAATATATTTTCTTCTTGTTTCAGATATATTGCCTAAAGGCTACAGTGAGATAAATATACATATTTATTATGGTTAAGCACGTGTAAAACGAGTTTCAAGGCATTTCTTACATTGTTAGTGAAATGTTTAGGCCATTTTTAGGTATAAGACCTTGCATACTGTGCCCTTCATTCCTACCCCATATTTTTTTTCATTTTGGGACTCAAAGCTATGCAGCCTATCAGGGACTTTCAAGGCCCCTCTGTTATTTGACATCTTTAGGTATAGCTGGGACTACCATACATTATACTGAAGTCTCATAGAGTAGCCCAAAACGTACATGCTTCGTAGTTTACATGAGAGCTAAATGTCGTTACATTGGGCATGTGCTGAGCTACCAGAACTGGCTTTGGCAGTATATGACCTCTGATTGGCTGTATAGTCATAAGCTTCCGAAATGAAAAGGCATATTGTAAGAAAGAATAGAATAAGCTGCACAATATGTAAATATATTATCAGATCATATAAAAATGTACAAAACATGGTCATTGGCAGGCAGTGTAGTAATCATTTGCTGTTGGCTTTTCTCTTGCTTTTACCTATAAAGGAACATGAACGTCAGAATTAAACCTTTATGATTTTGGGGCCAATCCTTTAAATTTTGCCATTTCTGACATGATTTTAACGCTGACCCTCGCAGGGGCTGTCCTGGTGGAATTATTTTAAAAAAGGGGCAGTTCCTGCTAGTGGTGAGATGTCTCCTATAGAAAGTAATGTGGCTCGCTGGAGAGGGAAACTTTGCTGTTTAGGCAAAATTAGAAGTGAGCAGGGGGCGCACTTTAAAAATAAAATCCTGCATCAAAAAATAAACACATCCATATAGCATCTGACAATCGCCTCTATTTTCGTATACATGTGTTTTTCTATTAAGCAGTTTGCATATTTTGTCACAACATCGCTACCTTTTAGTTTGAGAGAAAAAACTGAGACAGCTAGATATGCTCAGGAGAGTGCATGTCTTTAGCACTCTATCAGGCCCATTTATCAAGCTCCGTACGGAGCTTGAAGGGCCGTGTTTCTGGCGAGTCTTCAGACTCGCCAGAAACACAACTTATGAAGCAGCGGTCTAAAGACCGCTGCTTCATAACCCTGTCCGCCTGCTCTGAGCAGGCGGACAGGAATCGCCGGAAATCATCCCGATCGAATACGATCGGGTTGATTGACAGCTCCCTGCTGGCGGCCGATTGGCCGCGAGTCAGCAGGGGGCGGCGTTGCACCAGCAGCTCTTGTGAGCTGCTGGTGCAATGTTAAATGCGGAGAGCGTATTGCTCTCCGCATTTAGCGAGGTCTTGCGGACCTGATCCGCAGTGTCGGATCAGGTCCGCAAGCCCTTTGATAAATGGGCCCCTATGACTCTGCTTTGCAACAATAGTGCAAGAATGTTAACACTGCTGCCTACCGAGGCATTTGCAACATTGTTACATATATTGTTGCACCAAGGGGATTTCCAGCCCTCTGGGTTATGACACTGGGTTTTTATCTTGAACAGAAATAGCACATGTTACAGTTTATAAAAAATAAATTACTTTGTTAATTGCTTGTCAAGTTTTGAGAATTCCACATTCAAATACTGAGATTCAGAGTAATTTGGGGTTTTAAAGTAAAGTATTGGTATTTTCAGCAATTGTAGGGTTTACGGGTAACATTATACCAGGTTTAAAAATCACTATTTCATCCACAACAACCTTAAAATAAATTAAATACATATGTATTTAAATGATTTTGGTTCTACAATTTTCAAATATTTATTCTATACTGTGAGATATGAAGTGTCTAAGGAAATATCCATGTCTCCTGCAAAAACAGGTTAAAGGGACATAAAACAAGTTGGGATAGAGACAAAATCTAATATGTACTTTAATTACTTTGCCTGCAAATTTATACTGCAGTGCCTCTAACTCCCCCCCACACAATTCCTTTATGGTTGTATCTATGTGTATTGTTCTTTTGATAAAATGCAAAAGTAAATAAGGATTATCTGCTGGAGCCTGCCTAGAATCTGTGATCTCAGTTGAAATACAATGCCTGTGTCTAAACACTAATAAGATGGGTGGAGTTAGCTGCTTTAGGCACCTTAGCTATGTAATTAATTGTGCTTATTTTTTAAAATGATTTTAAAATACTTGAAAGCAATTTTTAAACATTTTTTTTATGCAAACTATTTTAAATTAATTAGCCTTTTTAGGATATGCACATATATCATCCTGTTTCATGGCACTTTAAGGTTTAACAGAATCACCATCATATTGTACCACTCCATAGGGACTCATTGCTAAGTAATATGTCTGCAGTGACTGTTAAAAACATCTATATGTCTGATAGATGCACAAAGTCTCACTGACTGGAAGACAATACAACAGCTTAAAGGGACATGAACATGCAAAAAGAAAATGCTCTAATTGCACTTTAGCTTACATATAACTTTGCACTTAAAGGGACAGTCTACACCAAAAAAATTCTTATTTAAAAAGATAGATAATCCCTTTATTACCCATTCCTCATTTTTGCATAACCAACACTGTTATATTAATATACTTTTTACCTCTGTGATTACCTTGTATCTAAGCCTTTGCAGACAGCCTCCTTATCTAAGTGCCTTTGACAGACATGCAGTGTAGTCAATCAGTGAAGACTCCTAAATAACTTCACGGGAGTGAGCACAATGTTATCTATATGACACATGTGAACTAGTACAGTCTAACTGTGAAAAACTTTCAAAATGCTCTGAGCTAGGAGGCGGTTTTCAGCTGTTTAGAAATCAGTTTGAGCCTAGCTAGGTTTAGCTTTTCAAAAATACCACCAAGGGAACAAAGCAAATTTGATGATAAAAGTAAATAGGAAAGTTGTTTAAAATTGCATGCCCTATCTGAATCATGAAAGTTTAGTTTTGACTTTACTGTCTCTTTAACCCCCACAAATGGGTTAAAACACAGTTAGCTCTCAACAGCAATACACTCCCAATGTTGAACACAGCCACCAAGAAATACTACCCCTGATTGGCTCAGCAACCATCTTCAGCTTAGTATCAATAGTCCTTATTGTTTTTTCCCCCAGGGGTTAAAGGGACATTCCAGTCAAAATTTAAATTCACATGAATTACATCTTTAAATAGAAACACATTTGCAATATACATATATTGGCAAAAAATTATTTAACCCCTTAAGGACCGGGCATTTCCGACTAAAATTTCCCCAAAAGACCTTTGAGGTTAGAGAATAAATAGTGAAGCATAGCGCGCCCCCCCCATACACACACACACAGAACCATTACCTCTTGCCACCCTCTCCAGCTATAGTAAATATGGCTGACAATCTAATTACTGTAGAATAATACGGAAAACAGAAAACTGTTCAAAATGATGTTTTAAAGGTTTGACAAAAAAACAATATTAAAAGTATTACAGGTTTTGTTATTAGTTATTAACTTTACTGAACAGATAATGGAGAATATCCCTGACCAGATAAACTTAAAGCTAAACCGAATGTTACTTATATTTTACATAAGCAAAAGTATAATGTTTCTATGTTCATGTCAGTAACAACAAAGACATGTGTGGTTGACTCCTCACTTGTCTTCTGTTATCCCTCAACAGAGGGGTCTTGGTCATCGGGGTCATTGCTGAAGTGAGTAAAATTATAACAAGGTATAATGAGCTAAGCCAATGTTTTCTTTATAGTCAACAGTTTTCTACATCAAGTAAAGATTCCAGCCATAATTCTCACTCTGCTCTTAGTCATGACAAGATAAATGCATCAATATGGAAAACCACACACAACGTTACGTACATGGTCCTATGTATTACATATTTACACTGTCTGCTTGTACTCCGGTCAAACAATGCACACTGGCTATCAGATGGTAACAGCAGGAAACAAGCATACAGTGACACAATGTATACAGTGGTTACAATGTAAGTGTATTAATAAACTTTAACAAATCTGAGAAAAAAAGTGATATCAGTGAAGTAGATCCGTTAGTCCCCTACAAGACCTATGGGGTGTGGATTGAAAAACAAATTTTAAATGAGAAGACATTTTTTAAATGAGAAGACATTTTTTAAGTGAGTAAACACATTTTAAGTGAGTAGACACATTTTAAGGAAGTAGACACATTTTAAGGAAGTAGACACATTTTAAGTGAGTAGACACATTTTAAGTGAGTAGACACATTTTAAGGAAGTAGACACATTTTAAGGGAGTAGACACATTTTAAGTGAGTAGACACATTTTAAGTGAGTAGACACATTTTAAGGGAGTAGACACATTTTAAGGGAGTAGACACATTTTAAGGGAGTAGACACATTTTAAGTGAGTAGACACATTTTAAGGGAGTAGACACATTTTAAGGGAGTAGACACATTTTAAGGGAGTAGACACATTTTAAGTGAGTAGACACATTTTAAGGAAGTAGACACATTTTAAGTGAGTAGACACATTTTAAGTGAGTAGACACATTTTAAGGAAGTAGACACATTTTAAGGGAGTAGACACATTTTAAGTGAGTAGACACATTTTAAGTGAGTAGACACATTTTAAGGGAGTAGACACATTTTAAGGGAGTAGACACATTTTAAGTGAGTAGACACATTTTAAGTAAGAAGTTTTTCTTTTGTTGTTCTGAACCCCCCTCTTGAAGTGTCTGACAAGTGAGCTACTTCTTTATGATTATTTGGCAGACATAGCATTGCCCAGCCACCTAATTTTGTCTGCCCTCCAATGCCACAGCTAAAAACAAGCATACAAGTTCTTCTCTGGGCCTACAATTATATTTGGCTAATTACTGTTGCCCTAGCTTTTCTATAGTTTGTACCTGGCAGATGAATTCTACTAGATCATTTTTAACTACAGTATATGTCCCTATCTAAATTATGGTGCTTACAGGAAAAGACTTTCAGCATGTGTGCCCTATATGTGTTTGTGTGTAAGAATTTCTACTAGTCCGATTTTGATAGATAGATAGATAGATAGACAGATAGATAGATAGATGATAGATATAGATTTAGATATAAACATATAGATATATATGTCAGCAGGTAGCATACATATTAAGTAGTAGATAGATAGATAGATAGATAGATAGATAGATAGATAGATAGATAGATAGATAGATAGATAGACAGATAGATAGATGATAGATATAGATTTAGAGATAAACATATAGATATATATGTCAGCAGGTAGCATACATATTAAGTAGTAGATAGATAGATAGATAGATAGATAGATAGATAGATAGATAGATAGATAGATAGATAGATAGATAGATAGATAGATGATAGATATAGATTTAGAGATAAACATATAGATATATATGTCAGCAGGTAGCATACATATTAAGTAGTATGCCCATTACCACAAGATATGACATGTTATGATTAACCCTTACATCAATTTCAACTTGGTTTTAGAGGCTTTACCATTTTTGCTTACTATTCTCTCATGTTTTTACATGTAAGTGTCAATGGTATATACATAAATTGCTAGCTACAACAAATATTGGTAAAAGCAAAGGAATTGCTTAAAGGGTAACGGAACTGAAATTTTTTCTTTCATGATTCATATAGAGCATGTGATTTTAAGCAACTTTCTAATTTACTCCTATTATCAATTTTTCTTCATTCTCTTGCTATCTTTATTTGAAAAAGAAGTAATCTAAGCTTTTTTTGGTTCAGACCTGTGGACAGCACTTTTTTATTGGTGGGTGAATTTATTCACCAATCTGCAAGAATAACCCAGGTTGTTCACCAAAAATGAGCTGGCATCTAAACTTACATTCTTGCATTTCAAATAAAGATACCAAGAGAATGAAGAAAATGTGATAATAGGAGTAAATTAAAAAGTTGCTTACAATTTCATGCTCTATCTGAATCACGAATGAAAAAAAATTGGGTTCAGTGTCCCTTTAAGCACACACCTGCTTAGGTTATTAGGCCCTTGGTTCAAGTGCTGCTATAATCCATGTGATCAGTAGGTGTCACTGTAAAGCTCAGATGTAGCACATTATTCTCATTTTCTCCACAGGAGGTAAACTACTGAAAATGGTCATCCTTGAAACTATGTCAGATGTGTTTTAGCCATTTGCTATTGAAACGTTATTATATTTCTCCAAGTGGAGTGGGGTTAATATACTACAGCATAACTTCTTTCATAAATAATTAGACATTGCCAGATCCAATCTTACTTATATATAATAGAGAGCATACAGAAAAGTATGAGCTGCAGGTCAGCCTGCCAGTTAGGCCTCGGCCTGTAATACTTATATCTGCTCTGACACATTGTGGTTGCTGGTCCCAGTGATGCTTACATGCCTGTGGTTTAATGCAAGGGCAGTTATGGTAAAATGCTGCCAATGTTGATGGGGTGGATCTATTGCGTTACAAGGTGAAGAATATTTTAAATGTTATGTGCTTTGTAGCCAACTAAATGAAAAAGCAAGAGACACGCTTATCTCTTTATAAACTGCATGTTTTTTTTAATGGATGACCTGGTGCTAAAAAAGACTTCTGACAGACTTTGAGAAGGTCTGTTGCTGCCAGCCAATACAGATATGGGAGTTTTTCCTATCAACCAGTGAGCAACTGATACATAGATATTAGTTGTACACAACATTACCTGTTGGTTGCAATTTTAATTTTAAATTCAGCTTTTGATTCACTTTTTTTTTAAAGAGACATTGTAGCATAATAATACAATTGTTAGAGCATTTTTTTTATTACATGAAAGCTTCTTGGTAGGTAGCTATGTATTAAATTAATGTATTACCGCCCCTAAACAGGACACAGCCAATGAGTTAATTGGAAGCAGATTGCAAAAATGCTAATCGCCTCTCATGTTCTGATCATAGGCTGCAAGGGAGTATGTTTGGTATACAAGTTTAACCCTTTCCAGAGGTTATACACCTAATTACCAACAAGTAGATACAGTTATGTAATAGCAACATAACAAATAAGACAATATATAACATAACAAACATAGAATGTGATTAAGGTTGTGTTGCTAAAACTTTTAACATCACTGCAAGGTGAATAAAAAAAGTGAATGGGGCAGCGTTTCAAATTATTAAATAGCCATTAAACTCTTTGTTTATAAATGCACTATATATTGCATATATTGTATAATGTTTGAAGGACCATTTAATACAGTAGAATTGCCAAATCAACAAATACTTAATAACAAGAAAATGCAAAAGCACTTAGTTTGAATTTCTGTAGATTTTTTTCTGACAAATGTCAAAATTTGCTTAAATTTCCAAACCCCTATATCATGTGACAGCTGTCAGCCAATCACAAAATGCATATACGTTTATACTGTGAAATCTTGCACATGCTCAGTAGAAGCTGGTGTGAATATAAAAAGACTGTGCATAATTTGATAATGGTAGTAAATGTATGTATTTTTTGTTTTAACCCCTTAACGACCATGACATACCACGTACGTCACCGATCATTAAGGGTTTCCTTGTTAAGGTTAATTCCCTGCTCTATCTGAATCATGAAAGTTTAATTTTGACTTTAGTGTTTCTTTAATGAAACATTTTATGGAAAATGGTATTTTGAATTTATATTGGGAGGATAAAGTAATAGCATTTAGAGTATATATAAAATAACAAAAATATAATTTCATCAAAAATACATTTCAAATTATTAAATGATCATTTGTTTATATATACACTATATGTAATCAACGAATATCTGCATAGAAAATGGTCTGTATACAAAATTAATATTTTATAAGCATTTAAAGGGACATAGTTATGTATATTTTTATAGGGATGCACCCTTGAAAAGCCTTTTGTGTGTATAACTATTGCAAGCCACAGCCATATTGGCACCGAGCAATCATTGTGTAGCATTTTGCATGGTCACAGCTGTGATGCACACCAGTGTTTCCAGCTACAGTGATGAAGCAGTTTTCAAAGGTAAATTTCAAGAAAAGCAGGCCAAATAAAGAATGGCAGTACCTTGCATATAAAAGATTGTATGGAAATTTTTATTTTGAGAAGATAAGGTAAAATCTCTTAAACATAATGCAAATAATGTCACCATTTTAATGTCTATATTTGTAATAAACGTGTAAAATTAGATAGAACAGCACATCTTATAATGGCCTTTTATGGAAAGAGCAGTGGAGAATCTCTTAAGAGGCTATGCCAGATCAGCCTTGGATGATTGAGGTTTTGCAGGACACCACTAAAGTAACGGTGAACACATGGGCCTCCTAGAAATGATTAATTCTTAACTGGCTTTCTGAACCAAGCTTTGTTTTTAGTTATGATTAGATATCATGTCACACAGAGCCGTCCAGAAAAGCCATGTGTTACTTTAGAAGCCTTATATTGTGCAGAGATCAGTTGCTTTAAAATGTTTTCTGCTGTGTTTATATTTATTTATGAAAGCAAGACAGCCTTCAAGGCCCGTAATGAGATGCTGTAGCTTTTTAAAGAGGTAAAATAATTTTCAAACACAGACACACAATGAGTTTATTTATTTAGAAACTTGTTAAATAGAGTCTGGGAATTCAAATATTCAATGTTGACATTGTGCAGAACTGGCTCTGTGCCAACCTCAACTTTCTCCCTCTCTCTTGAGACACCCAATGTACTAGGAATTCTGTCCTTTCTCCTCCCTCTTTACTAAATAGGTAAAAGTCATTAATTATAGGCAAAGCAGTATCTGAATCATAATCAAGTAATGGGATCCTAGACCAGGCAACTACAAAGGATTCTAAGTGTGTTTATCTGTAAGTGCAAAAACCCAAGTAGTGTGTCTGACATTTTAAATGGGTTTTGTAAACAAACTCTTCCTTCTGTTGAAACATTTTATTGCATATTACATAAGCAGAATGCCTTTGTTTTATATTAAAATCCATATGCCATATCAAGGTGCCTGTTTCTGTGTGTATGTGTGTGTGTGTGTGTGTGGGGGGGGGGGTTATATTTAATAATAATAATAACCAATGTAGCCATCTACTGGTTTTATGTCCAGTCCTCAACCCCTTCTTTGCCAATTATATATGAAATACATTGATGCTCAATGGATGGAACCTTTATCTGACAACTAAATAGTTAAAGGGAATCTAATCTATATGAAATATTTATTTCAAAGATGACAAAAATGGATTTGCCTGAGCAACAACCCATAAATTGAGCAGCTGTGACTGTATGAGAGCAAGCACCCAATAGCCATATGCTCTACAGATCCCTTGCATATTTACACCACAAGTTACCTATGTTACTAAAAGCATTTTGCTTAAAGGGATAATAAACCAAAATGTTTTTCTTTCATGATTCAGATAGAGCATGCAATTTTAAGCAACTTTTTAATTTACTCCCATTAATAATTTATTTGTTCTCTTGCTATCTTTATTTGAAAATACAATAATGTAAGGTTAGCATTGATATTTATGGTTCAGCACCTAAGTAGAGCTTGATGATTGGTTTGCTACATTTAGCCACCAATCAGCAAGTGCTACCCAGGTGCTGAACTAAAAATGGGCAGGCTCTTAAACTTATATTCCTGCTTTTTCAAATAAAGATAGCATGAGAACGAATAAACATTGATAATAGGAGTAAATTAGAACGTTGGTTAAAATTGCCTGCTCCATCTCAATCATGAAAGAAAAAATGTGGGTTTAGTGTCCCTTTAATAGTGTATATAGGTAGATGATAGAATGATTTTCCTAATATAGAAAATGAAATAGAATTACACATTTAGATGATATCCAAACACAAACTGACTCTGTTAAAAAAATAAAATTATAGGTCAACTTGTGCAAAATAAAGACAATTTTATTTATAGCCATCACATTTTGTTCTAATATTGTGTATCATTTACCCTAAACACACTAATAGCACAATATTTAGGAAAATGATAAGTGGGAAGAAAAGTTGCTAGATTATTTGTACATTGTGCCAAGCGAAGTAAAACAGCACTAAGAGGTAATGGCAAAGTGATTGCAAATAAACAGTGTGGGAGGCTGGCAGGGTTACACGGATCCGAGTAGACTGTTAAACAGGCACATAAACATGCCAGGCTTAACCCCTTACATGCAAATGGAGTTTAGTGGATGAAACCACTGGGAACAACTGTACCTGGGAAAGAGTCTAATGTCACGTGATGACAACAGCTCTGAGTAAACCTAACCTGCACCTGCACACGCCTGTCTGTAAAAGGGAGTGTAAACCTAACAAGGGCCACATACAGGACTGTGCTAATCTGATCCCTCACTGGCCCTTTATGAGGCTATCAGCAGGCGCACTGCCACAACAACACGTATTGGAAATTATAACCCTTACAATTAATGAGTGACACATTGCAGGACCTTGTGATGACAGGTGTAATGCAGCAATAAGGTCATTTGTAGACAGACAGACAGACAGAGATAGCTAGATAGATATAGATAGATGATAGATAGATAGATAGATAGATAGATGATAGATGATAGATATATAGATAGATAGATTATAGATAGATAGATGATAGATAGATGAATAGCTGATGATATAGATAGATAGATTGATAGATGATAGATAGATAGATGATAGATAAATAGCTGATGATATAGATAGATAGATAGATAGATAGATGATAGATTAGATAGATAGATACTGATTATGTGTATTTAAGTGTGTATATATATATATATATATATATATATATATATATATATATATATATATATATATATATATATATATAAAAAATGCACATACCAATAAATGCACAGATACTGTTCTATGTATTCGTTCTTATTTCCAAATACAATTTGTAGAAAAAAAACACATTATACAACTGCACAGAATTGTGTTTTCATATCCTACATACGTCTAAAACGAGTCCCAGCTAAATGTACTAAGTGATGTTTGCTGCTAACAATTAATAAGCATTAAATGCATTTAATCTCAGTACACATTGGTCACAGAGCACTGCACTGTCTGATAGTTCCCGGTGTTGCAGTTTTCTAACATTTATTTATTGGGTATAAATTGCACATAGCAGCAAATCCCTTACACGCGTACTTCTGTGTTTAGAGATTTGCTTACCGGCCTGAATACCATACAGTATATTAGTGAAGTGAAAAAAACAAACAGAAAACGATTTCCATTAGCCCCGAACATCGCTTTAAGCTGAGAGAATAGAGGTGCAGGCTGGACAGTGAGTTCAAACTGGCTGATTTACTAAGGTCACTGGCGCACTTGAACCTGACAGTCAAATAAACCCATAAAGAAGCAGCAGCA